>NC_135551.1:26480879-26605879 GCF_964340395.1 Glandiceps talaboti | reverse complement strand
CTCCTTAGGTATATGTTCCAAATTTATTTAAATTATCATGAAATTAAAAATATTATAATTCTTTCATCATAGTTCTTCTCTACTGGAATTAAATTTCCCCATCTTGTGTGTGTGTGTGAGCTTGTAGGGGGGGGGGGTTATTACTCTCAGTATATTAAAACAAAACTTCCTCCTAAGGAAAGTACATATATTAATACCAACATAAATGAATGTATGCATACACACACATACATACCTACCTACCTATATACATACACACACATGCACATACATACATACAAAAATACATACACACATGAATACATACAAATCTAGAAACATACATGTACACCATATAAGACAAATTGAGTATTCTGTAGTCTGATAACAACAATTTATTGAAAATGTCATGTATGCATTTCACTTATTTACAATAAGTAAAGCTTCAAGTCATATCACCATTGTTATGCAAATTCTAATGAGTTTACAACTTAGTCACTTACTGACCTCAACTTTTAGCATAAATCATGTCACGAATAAGAAAGGAATAATCAACATGAAAACAGCAAAATTCTGAATTATTAGCAATGTGAATAAAATTTAGAAATTAATGACCAATATTTTCAGTAGCTGATTCTTTAACCATAGATATAGAACTATAAGTGTGGAATCATGATCTTCCTTGGATATTTTTGATGAATTGTACCACTCGTATATCATCTGAAGCTGCACAAAAATCTGTAAATAATCAAGTGATTGTTTTTTCATATGATACAGAACACTTGTCATTAAACTAACAAGTTGTATACTATCTATTTTATCTATTTCAGGTACATAAAACACAAAAAAATAAAGAAGGTGATAGCATATGGGATCTCTACATTTGTATTTTGACCAACCTAGAAGAAATTAAATCTGAATGACATTACAACCCTTAATTCTCAAATACAGACTTTCTCCTTTTTGTAACAACTTTATAGCATTCTTATGAGTTTTACTTGCTTTGATTATAAGATTGGCACAGGCATGGACCTATGTAAGTTGTCAATTTGTAAACAATGTTGTTAATGAACAAATTGTTGACTGATTACAATTGTATGATAATGCCACCACTGTGATTGAATCTACATGTACTAGCTTTCAGTGAGATGTTTATGACATTTATGTTTACACTTTTGTTATTTAAAATGACTATTTACTTGCTTTGCACTGCTAACATTGTTTTTTAATTGATTACATCTAGAGACATCACATATTGGATATTGCAGACGATTAAATCAATTGAAACTGTATACTAGTACACCTGATGCTACATGTATAAACAATTGTGGCAAACCATGCAAATGTTTCACTTTAGTGTTACAAGTTGTATCAACACTACAAATAGTTCTCAAACACTCAACACTCACCCTTACTATCTTGGTATTGAACATAATTCCCAATCTGCTGGCATTTACATCCTCCAAAGAAAGTCAATCCTTCGCGAGGCCAGTTAAATTATTTTTGATAGATGCATACCCATTGAAGGGTTGCTGATGTTATCATATATCTAATAGAAGAAAATACAATTGCTAATATGTTACATCACAAAACATTTTCAAGCAAATAAAAGAAGAAGAAAAAAGACTGAGCTTAGGTTCCTCCAAGGTTTGGCAGTTCACTGAAAGATGACTATGCTGAGCCCTGGCTTGGAGGCTGAATCCATAGAAATTAGAAGAAACAAATTGTGTGCTCATTATCATAGACACAAACTGACCTGTCGGTATCCACTACAGGATCACTACACCCCCACCCCACCCATAAGAATATTGTAACCCAACCTCAATTTCATTGTCATTAATATATCAATATGCCTTAAACTGACATTTGCCTGAGTGTTTATCCTAGTTCCAAGTATTGCTAGCCTGCAACATTTACACTGTTACGTCATTTATATGTTATTGTATGATATAGAAAGATATCAATTTGGGGTGATATTGATGTTACATATACATATATTTGTAAGTGAATACATTTTGATATAATGTAATTCTATTTGTTATACATTTATTATATATTACATCTTTGTTTACATTCCAGTGATATTGGTATTTAGTCTTTGAATTTAATGTCAATTAACTATTACACAAAATATGTTGTACACTGTCAGACTGTTGACTACGTTATAAAGTTTTAGTGAGATTAAATTGGTCATTGAGACTATCATCACAGGAACAGATACATGAATGATGTAATGGGTGGGATAGACATTAAAATTGTGGAACTCATTGCTTCTTTATAAAATGACTATATAATTGTTACCAAAAGTCAGAAATAGTCTATTTTATATATTATGATATTTTAATTATCCTAAAAAAAGTCAAATATAACGATGTAGCATAAACATTCCTTGATAACAAAAATCTGAATATACCTATGTCAATCATGTTTGACCCAAAAGAAATAAAATATGCGACTGCAGTGAATACAGCTTTAGCCTTAGGATTTATGCATAAATAATACTAGCATGTAAATTTATTTCACATATATGGGGCATAACTGCTGACTACATAACTTAGATACACTGTTTTATACTGATGAAAATAAGAAAATATCCTGTCATCTAATGCCTAGAGTTCATACAGATCCACTATGTCCCTCATACTGTCAATGGTTTACAATACAACATGAGTAAATAAAACAACTTACCCTATTACTTCAATATATTAGTTATTTAGTACTTAGTTTCTTGAATTTAGGCTTCACAGGAGAATACTCAGTAGAATCGACTTCAGATAGTGACTACAATATCATTCGCTTTACAAATGTCACTATGTCAAGTTCGTTGATGTAACTTCTTCTTATACAAAAGTCACTAAAGGTGGGATCGATTGAAACAAAGTTGCATGATCCGGGCCTTGTTGTGACGATCGAATCTGTTTATTGTATGCACATACATTTGTTGTATGGAAATTTAAGTACAGCAGGGTGGTTCATGATTTCGTTCAGTTGTTGAAAATAAGGTGACCCCCTCCTCTTTATTCACTTTGTAAAAATGATGGCCTCCCCCCTTCTTTGAGTCCCAAATTGAGGTGCCCCCCCCGATTTACCGCCCCGGCCGTAAAAGCTGATCGTTCCCTAACGTAAAACATATGAACTTCGCAATCACTTTATATGCTTCTTATGTCATATTTATTGCAATCTCTTTATACATTTGGAAACTACAGAACCCATTCTACAGAAAGTACAACGAACTTGTTTTCTTTTTAACTGGTGATAGCGTGTTTGCCCATCAATCCTCGCTTCCCTGATGGAATTACTTCTTCTTCTCAAGTTCAGCCAGGAGAGGTGTTTTAGACCAATCGAGATAAGAATGGGCGTGGGTGATGTTACCTGATACACATGGCACATCAAATGACGTGACGTCCATGAGTTCCTGATGTACCTGTGGCCTGACAAGATTCCAATCGATGTTTCCGGTGAAGTAAGCAGGGCAATCAATGATCTGGAAAAGACGATAAAGATTGGACGTAATCAATGAATCTACCAACTACTGATTTTCACAACCGTTACCAATGTTACAATTCGGATTATTGAATAATTGGAATTGTGGGGGAAGTGTTACGTTGATCAATAGTGATTTTAAATCAATCTAATCATCGTGACGGACGATGCAGTGTTTTTCATTATTTTCATCGCATAACCACCACCACCACCACCACCACCACCACCACTACCTCTTACAATGCATAGTGCAGGCAAGTGTAATACTCATAAAATGTGTTACATAGGAAGATATAAATATGACTTTACCATGCAGTAGTTGTAGATACTCTTCTCTCCCTTGTAGTCAAGGTACAGTCCAATACATTCATCACAGTCTGCGATATCACCATCACCCACTCCCTATATGAGTGGCAACAAACAAAGGGGGTTAATGCAAATTATCTGTTATACACGATCTAAAAATGGCTGGAATTTGACTCACTTTATACTTCATCACATGTATGACGATTTATATCACTCCTTGGCATATGTAGAAAAACTCTATTTGTTCAATTATTGGCAGATAATATCGTTTTCATAAACTTCTATATTTTCCTACTTTTTCAGACACACGTGGCACATGTACATAATAGCTATCGTAAGATTTTCCCGAGTCTAAGACACGACACTCTTCCCATGTACCGGTATGTACACGGATTCCATCTATGGATGATTGCGTGAAATGACATCTGACTGTATTCTTAATGTTTACAACAGTGACAAACAGTATAGTATAGCATAACTGGACGCTAATGATGATTTACAGTTTATCGTTGGAAGCTCAGCGCCCTCCGCATATGGTGACGTGTGAGATTGAAAGATGTTTTGAGCATCATTCAGGAAATCGCTTAATTGTGTCTAAACTATGTAGTGCTGTTGAAATGAACTGTTCTGTTCTGTTTGTTTAGGTGTGCTGTGAAGGTTAAATATAAAGACTAGTTTCAATGGTGATAATTCATAGGATACATATCCATCAATGTTTGATTACCAATTACTAATCCCTTACAAATGGCTTAAGATACTCAAGTATGGATATTTGGATGGTACAGCTATGGCCACGTTTGATAGACTCCATATTTACTGGTTTGCCTTTATTTTATTACGAACAAACTTGTTTATAAGATCGCTCCTTATCAAAAGGAGGTCGAAATAAAAGGATTTTATATAATACAAATGCATCACGAATATTATGACCTATTAAGCTAGTCAATTTTCTGTACTTATAATGTGGTGTTCAGCTGGAACATTTCACTTTAACCCACCGTGTAAACTAAACTTTCTACTTACCATGTCGATATCCATATCCCAATGCAATTCATTGACTCCTACTTTAAGAATTTTCTCAGGTGGGTTCTTTTTCATGGTGAAACGCCAGTTGACGATGGAGTATGTTCTTTCTGGGTCATGTGTGGTTTTGGTTTTTTTCTTCAGTTCTTTTGGACATTCATCATACATAACGCAGTCTACATATTCCATGGTGTAGGTATCCCAGGTGATGGTACAGTTGTAGCAGACAAGATCGTTGAATTTTTCTTTGCCTTTTAAAGCTGCTTCATACAATTCAAAGTCATCCTTCCAGTCTGCAGCAGCACAAACCGCCACAAAGAGGGCTACAATAACAATTTTAATCTATAGAGAAGATGGCAATACGGGATTAGGAAAAATGTCAAGTTAAATCAATTGGAGGATATCTAGAGATAACAAAGTACTACGAATGGGTATTACTTTTGATAATTCACTCTACGATTACAGTGAATCATACTCTACCTATATTATGCTTTGTACATTTACAGTACAATGCTGACAATGTTATTTCAACCGTCATTTGTAGGGTAACATAAACAGTATTGTTTAGTGTATATCTGACCGATTCTATGTACATTTAACACTAGCCTCGGCATTTTCATCATTTAACATTTTGCTGAATTTCAACTAGAATAGCATACCACCATTTTACAACACCATTTTACAACAACAACAACAACAACAACAACAACAACAACAACAACAACAACAACAATATAATAATAATAATAATAATAATAATAATAATAATAATAATAATAATAATAACAATAATAATAATAATAATAATAATAATAATAATAATAATAATAATAATAATAATAATAATAATAATAAAATATAACAGAACGTACCCCAACAGTAATGTTGTTTTTATTAGGGGCGAATGCTGTTTGTTTTTACAATTTCAGAATGTCATTAATGTATTATTTATATACATGGTTTCGGCTAGTGATGGACCCCTATATGTTGTCTGGTTCATTCATTCAGATTCCTCATAGGGCGTTTTTGATGTGTTTGATGTTTTTTGTTTTGTAATTTACATTGTCAAGAGATAGATCTACGGTATAATTGCCATGATCACAATAGTGACAAATTCATGGTCATCCAAATTACTAAATCAATTGTTAAACAACTCACAGCCCGTTTGAAGTTACCGCTTTCCGACTCCGTTTATACAACCACAAAGAAATCATAAGAAACTATACATGCTACACTTTAAGATACCAATTTGCAAGATTGAATGAATACATTTTGTCTAAGTGAAATGAACTAACGTACCACCGGGCAGACAGCAAAAGCAGACGTCGAAACACTGGTGCCCGCGTGTCTGTATCTAGTCAAAATATGTATTTCATACTAGATAAAATGAACCAACAAAGTGTTATTTTGCTACATGCAGTTTCGTATTGGTCCTGCATGGTTGTATCAAACAGAGCACAGAACGGTAACTTGAAACGGGCTGTAGTTTGGGATAGTGTTTGGCTTTAAGTTAAGGTTGTGCATTGTTGATGGGTTAACTACTTACCATCATTTTTATGCAGTCGCGTTTACTCCGTCTGTGAAGGAAAACAACAACATTATTTTGGCAATTCTTTCTTCTTATTAGCAAATTGCTCCAAATGGCTAGCAAAGTATGGAGTTATAGATTATACTAAAATCATCACGAAATGTGCAATATAGCATGATAAACCTTTGTCAGGGAATTCCCTCCCGCATGTAAATTGTACCTGTAAAATCAATTCTAAATTATTTACAATAAATTTCAAATTTGTTTACAACATAGTGCGGAATGATATGCAAATAGTAATAACGACTTTTAAATGCATTGTAAATAACAATGAAAACCCTAAATAGATACCTATCAGCTAGAAATTATTTCTTAAATAAATGTGTCCAACTTCTTAGCATTACGTTTCAGTGTGGAGAAAGCCCTATTTTACAATGACTTGGTGATACTTACCACGGACTCGTCGTCAGAACTGCAGTGTTGATCAGTGACGAGCATGACCTTATAAAGGAGATGTTTGACTACCCATACGTTTGACTTCCAAAATTATTTATAGTAAAACCCGCGTTCCTGCTAAAATAGCTAAAAAAATGACTAAACTGTAGAGAGAGGTGATTGCATACTCCTCAACCAGCAAAACCTATGCGAGCAATTCTAAAATTAAATACGTCTCGACGACAGTGGGCCTTCTACATTTACCTTAAATGAGGTTAGGCAAGGGAGGTCCCTCCAGTACAATTTACTGGAAAATAAATTTTAAATGATGAATTTCATAGAATTTCATTACGAATTACGAATTGCGAATTACGAAGAAAATAACTTTACACTTTACAAATATAAATGAAAGTTGGTAGAAGAGTATTCTAATTTCATCAGTATGTAGGAGTTTACTGATATGAATACATTTCATGATAAACATATAGATGGTGGGATGACTAGCCAGTGTGTCCTTGCATTATTGATATAATGCACTGAGTGATCGTCTGTTGAAAAATTAATGTGTTTTGGGGAATATAAGAAATTCTATTAGCAGCAGGTAGAATAATGCATACAGGTGGGAGCTACCGTGACGAGGGATCGGAGCGAGAGTGGGTTCGGTGTTGGGGTATCCCCCCTCCCGCCGTGGAAACCTTTTGAAATTTTACGACTAAAAGTATGCGCTCTGCTGCTATTATATTGATGTGTCAGTTGATTAAAAATATGCACTTCTGATCACAATAGAAATATAATGCTTAATCGATAAAACAGATTAAATGGGACTGTGTTACATAGCTATAGTACATGTATATCTTTGTATGCCATACCACTCGAAACAGTAAACAGTGCATGCATATATTCCGAACACGTAGCCTGAAATATTGATGCCCAGTATTAGGCGATTTCCCATTAAAACCATATCGAGCTGTACAACATTAATACATGTACAATTACTGAATTTCAAGTAGCAAATTACAGTATACCATCTTTGAAACAAGTGCAATACATCCATCCTCCTTTGTAGTAAAATTTAGCGAATCAAATAACATTACATGTGTGATGTGTGCATGATCAAACTGACGAATATATGCCTATATATTACTAATAACAATACGCCATTTCCGCTAGATTAAAAAGTATACAACTGAAACTATAAACAATTTCAATGAACAACAAAATAAAGATGAGCAGAAAAACAACAAAGTTTGACCTCACTCAGAAAATTAGACAACATATACAAATTGACAGCAAGCAAACCTTAAAAATAATAATGATAATAACGGATCCGGACATGATACAGAACTTATAATGTGTAATGATAAATAGTAAAAAAATGTTCATAAAAGATGGCATCTATCATTGTCTTAGGTGGTACTTGACTGTTTTAAACTTACTCCGACAACAGGTATCTCTTATATATGAAGGGATTGAATTCCAAATGTTTAAACCTGAAAATTGACCAAAATTACTTTTGCATTTGGCCTAGTTGATAATCCCATAGCTTGTAAATGTCCAAAATACGAAGGCGTTTAAATATGGGATCTGAATGGTTAGATGACCTTTCATGTTTTTTAACACCTCTGAATTCCCCCAATTCAAGAACTGATGAGAGAGGCAGTCGATTTTTCCTTTCCGCAAGTTTGAGCATTAATTTGAATCAATAGCGTCAAAGTCAATGTTTTTATTAATACAAGATGTACTTCTACTTCTTTTTTTCATTTCACGATTTTATCACCAATTAGTCAGTATTAATAGTCGGTCTGCAAGCATCACGTCTCTTGCTCACATTCTCAAAATCACTTTCGGCTTCAATGAATAAAATGCTATTGGTTTAGGTTTCGATAAAACTGACATTAGTTTGAGTCATCCTTGTGAAGTCCGAAATGAAAAAAGGACACCAGGAGCTTGGGTTGTCGTTAACATATAAGAATAAGATGGATATATATTTTTCTTAATTGTACTGCATGCGCATGCAATATGTAATTTGGTGGATTTCGATTTGTTGCTGCTTCGATGATATTCCTAAGAATGATTGTGACAGTGTTCCTTTATTTTGCGTTATCGGCTTGCTTTGAGCATAATGAACTATGTGTAAGGAGACAGACTTGATTAGCAAGTAGCTATTTTCTGGTCTCCTTTTACCTACCTCAAAAATGTATTATTTATTTTATCTACAAATGTAAATTTTTTTTTTTTTTTCTTTTTTTTTTTTTTTTAAAGTTTTTTTTATTTCGAGAGAGACAAATTACATCAACACAATTGCAAAAAATAACACATGGCACCAATGAGAGCATCTAAAATAAGTTTTTTTTTAAAAAAAAGGTACAATGCAGAGGTAGGGAACCAAAATTCATTTAAACTTCAAAATTGTCCCATTTTGCATAAAACTTCGGGAGACAGTCTTTTCTTTTGGCAATATGGCATTCAATCCTTTTTGCAAGTCTTGCATTTAATTTCACAATATTAAAGGATGGTATAGTTTTTGATAACTTACATTCATAAATGGTCTTTTTTGTTATCAATATAATGTGGTTCAACAGTTTTGAAAAGGACTTGTCGCCTAAAAGAATCTGTTTGGCAGACAACGATGATGGAGTTTGTAGGGCCACGCCCCACAGTGTCAAGAGACTGCGCCAAATAATGGTAGTACATTCGCATTCCACAAATAAATGAATAAGGGTTTCGTCCGTTAGGTTACAAAACGTACAGAGACTACTATTAACTCTAGGTGGATTCATGTGGTGAAGAATAGTATTTGTGTACAAAATATTGTGGTTTATCTTCCATTGAAATTCCTGTAATTTTGACTCTATAGTAACTTTAAAAGGCAGTAAAAAGTAATGGACCCAATCACCGTTGCAAATATCGAGAAAGCCAGAAAAGAAAAGCTTGCTTTTCGGAGGAATGAAATAATCTCCTGTTATACGTTTTCTAATAGTTTTGACTTGACACGTTTCAAGTGGAACCAATTTTCCCTTGGAGATAAAACTAATCGGTCTTTCTGGCCTAATGAGCACTGGACTACCTCTTTTCCAAAGAAAAGGGATTGCATGCAGAATTCCTCTCCAGAAGAGAAAGTGATTAAGATTACATCCTAAAGAATTAAGGTTGTCCCAGTCTTTTAACTGATTTTCATCATTAAAAATATCTGCTATATATACAATACCTTTCTTATATAAAAAAGAACTGAAAACTGACTTATTATTAATGAGAATATCTGAATTGTTCCACAAAACTTGTTCTGAGACACAGAGCGAACTACAGGGGTTAACTTCACTCCAAAAAACAAGCATTTCGTGGTAAAATTTTGACATTACTTTGCTGAATAGAGACCAATAGCACTTCTAAAGCAATAATAAAGAGGGCAGGGGAGAGAGGGTCGCCTTGGCGGACTCCTCTCTTAATATCAAAATAACCAGTACTTCGTCCCCGATTCATCACACAACTAGAGGGATTGGAGTAGAGAGTGCGAATCCAATTTTGGAGTGAGGGGCCAAATTCAAATTTACTAAGCGATGTTAAAAGAAAGTCCCACTCCAGACTATCAAAGGCCTTCTCAAAGTCGATAGCCAAGAGGATTCCAGGGAGGTTTTCATTTTTTGTATACTCCATTAAGTCTTCTATAAGACGAACACAGTCTCCAATTTGACGACCCTTTAAAAAGGCTGATTGGGTGGGCCCAATAATATTTGGCAGAACCTTATCCAATCGAAGGGAGATACATTTGGCACCCAGTTTATAGTCAACATTTAGAAGTGTAATCGGCCTCCAATTCTTGATAAGCCGTTTATCTTTGCCTTTCTTGTCAATCAACGTAATCACTCCCTGACTTTGGCTGGGACCCAGTGTACCGTTTTCAAACCCAGCATTCAGTGAGTTGACTAAAAGGTGACCAACTATAGGCCAAAATTTGGTGTAGAATTCACAGGTAAGCCCATCATTTCCCGGGGTTTTATTTTTTGGCATACTAGCAAGTGCTTTAAAGGCCTCATTCAATGTAATTTGGCCTTCACAGTGTTCCCGATCAGCATTACTTAGGGCGGGCAAGCTCACATTTTGAAAGAAATCAGAAACTTGGACATGTCTACTACTATAAAGGCCAGAATAGAAAGATTTAATTTCTCTTTGAATCTGTGCAGGGTCAGTTATGATCTGACTATTGTCATTGATAATCTGAGTAATTTGCGATTTCTTTGCGTTTGCTTTTTCTAAACCTAAAAAGTATTTCGTATTCTTTTCCCCAAACTCGTACCATTTTGCCCTTGAACGAATAATACTTCCTTCAGTTATATAGTCAAGCTCACATTGAAGCTCCTTACGAACACCAATAATTTCCACTTTCACACTATCTGTGGGAGCGGTAGCCAACAGATTTTCTAAACGGCTTAACTTCTGTTCCAAGTCATACGTGGTATCCCTTCTCTCTCTTGCTTTCTTTTTGCCATAGGCAAGTGAGACTACCTTAATCTTAAATTTCAGATATTCCCAAAGAGGAATAGGGTCATCCGTGTGATACTCATGTATCCAGGAATTGAGGTTTTCAGTGATAAGACCGATATACTCATCTTCAAAAAGGAAACTATTATTTAGCTTCCAATAGGAACAACCAAGATTTGATCGACTATCCCCGATATCGATGGAGAGAGTGATGGCAGAATGATCAGAATAGACAAAAGAGATAATATCTGTGTCTCTAACTGTTTGCTGAAGCGAGCTGCTAATTAAAAAATAGTCTATGCGACTCTGGATTAAAGCAGGGCGGAGCCTACGCCAAGTAAAGCGATTTACTAAAGGGTTACGAACTCTCCAGATGTCACTGAGATCCAACTCTGAACGAATATTTGAAAGGGTCCTCAAAGCGTTCTTCCAAATCAATGGGTTACCCCCCTTCCTATCTAAATTGACCTCAAGAGCTACATTGAAATCCCCTCCCCAAATAATTTCTCTGTCTGGTTCTATTTCCAAGTCCTTAATCATAGTAGCCAACTTAAGAAGTGTATAAGTGTGGTCCTTCTCTACGTTTGGAGCATACCAGTTAATTAACAAATATGGTTTCCCGTATATATCAACAGAGATTATGATGATCCTACCCTCGTTATCCGTTCTCACATGATTAATATCAAAGTCTAAATTTCTAAGGATGACAGCTACCCCCCTACTATTAGAGTTGCCATGAGAGAAAACAAAATGGCCCCGGAGTTCATTTGGCCAGACGGATTCGTCTTTAAAAACAGTGTGTGTTTCCTGAAGAAAGATAATATTTGACTTTTTCCGTGACAGCCACTGAAAAATACCCCTTCTCTTTTTAAAGTTTCCCATACCTCGCACATTCATTGACATTATATCAAAAATCTCAAGCATATGCTCATTAATACGCTGTCATGACTGAGACAAAAACAAAAACAACAAAAAACATGGTGCCGAACAAAAGGGGAAAAAAAAATCGAATGCAGTTATAACTTGAAACTCTCGCATTTTGAGAAGAAAAGGAAAAAAAAGGGGAAAAGGAGCACATGCCAGAATCTACAACGATTCTGGCAAAAAAGGAAGGAAAAAAATGCAAAAGGCAAAATACCAAGAAGAAAATGCCAAAAAGCAAGCAGCAAACAAAAAACCAAAACCTCCGAAAAATGACGCACCCACAAAAAAACTCAACAAGGAGGGGAGTGCTCACCAAAACTGGCGTAAATTAAAAGGACACAATATAAGATGGACTAACAGGCTAAAGCATTACAGTAGCATGAATATAAAGTTAAAGGCAGGCGAATAGAAAGGGCTAACAAAAAAAAACAAGATAACAGCAACAATTGGTGTTTACATGAACAAAAAAAAAACTTATGCAAATGTTTCAACATAACATATCATATAGCAAAAATTGTACTAGTCGACTAAACGTTAATTACTCACAGCAAAGTACCATATATAGGAAAGGAAATAAGCGTTCAATTGCTCTACCCATGGGTGTATTGGGAGAGATACATCCATGCACTACTCAATGTTCTGTGGAGCAATATATTGTTTGTTGTCTATGAACAGTTGACCATTAGTAAATCTGACTCTTTTCTTTGCCTTGTACGCCTCTTCCATCACCGAACGCAGACTTTGTTTCACTCTGAAATCAGCTGGGCAGAGGTCCACCTTTATAAAGATGTCACTTCCATTCAGTACCGTACGCCAATTTTCGAGAATAAATCTTCGTTGCACACGTAGAGGGAATTTGACGATGATATGACGTGGCGTCTTGGTGGTATCACCTTTCCGGTATTTGCCACGAACACGGTGGGCGTTGTCAATCAGAATGTCGTTCATGTTAAATTTGTCGACAGCAAGTTCTTTCACAATGTCAAAGCAGCTTTCGTTTTCTGTTTCTTTTATACCTCCAATTCTGAGATTGAAGCTACGGGAATAGCGCTCTAAATTTAGAGTTGCGGCTTCGATTGCTTCCACTTTCTTTGTTGAGTTATTCAACACAGTATCAAACTTGTGAAATTCTTCTTTCATACCTTTGTTTTGCTGTTTCACGGTTTCGACTTCACTATCTGCAAACTGCATGGCTTTATCCAAATCTACATGTTTTCTTTCAATAGTCTCCATCCTTGCGGAAAGTTTTCGCTGTTCCAAAATAATTGTCGACACACTCTCTGAGATTGAAGTAACTTTCTGCTCTAACTCCTGTAGGCACTCCTTCACGATAGCTTTCAATATCGCTGGTGACAATGCGTACGTGTCCGATTCAGTGCCGTCTTCAGTCTCGTCATTATGTAACGATGTTTTACAGGTGTTGGGGCCACTTTGAAAGTACTGCGAGGTCATTTCGCCACCGGTTGTAGGTTTCTTCGTCTTTTTTCGCGTACCGCTAGCCATAATGTACATACAGTCAGCTTCGAGTGTTGTCTGATGCCTTAACAACTTCTACATGATTCCATATAGTCGCCAGTTAGCCCAAAACGTGAAAATTATGCCAGTTACTGGGAGCGGAGGAAACAAGGCTGCTCACACCGACGGCATCATGATTGTCCAGAATGTAAATGTAAATTTAATAAGTAGGTAATAAAGAAGATATAATATCTATTTTAGATAAATTAAATATCATATGTAAGGCCATAAAAAAATACAAAATGCTGGTCAACGGGTAACCTAACCTATCACATTGGGTAGGTAGGTCGATTTCATTTTTTCACAATGCTGGACAAGGATAAAACAAGCCATATATAATGATAGCAAAATATTTCAGGTCGAGTTTAGATAGCACTTATTCAGTCATCTTGATACTATCTCATGCAATTTGTCTGCATAGCTACAGTTAGGAAATGTACACAATTTACGGTTAAACAACTGGTGTAGTTCCTCTCACCCTCTCTTCTAAAAAAAATGTTAAGCCCCGCCAAATGAAACTCAAGCATTATTTTAGCCACCCCTTCTGTCACCTACACTACAGTTGAGATATAAAATCATATGGTACACTAATGCATAAAATAGCCAACTACAATAATAGATTACTTTACACAGGATGTGGATTTCACATGCATAAGGATGTGTCTCTAATTAGCTCTAACCTACACAGGGAGACACCTTTCATCTTGAGAAAGGCAATTATCACCTTGATTGCTATTGATTGGGAGGAGACAACTCCAAAGGTGAAAAAAATGAAAATAAGACTGTGTAGGAGGCAATTTAGAGGCATAAAATATCAAACCATAGACATAATTTAAAGTCTTACAATGCTTGAATACCAGAATTGAAACAATAATTATGCTATGCAATACATATTATCTGGAAGTGTAGTTTGTTGTGGCAAAGCTGAAAGGTATTTTGCGGATGTGCACTTGGATGTGCACTTAAACTTCTCCTGAAGTTTAATTTGGTTCCACAAATATCCCGAATAAAGAGCAAAACATTTCAAGACTTTCAGACTTTTGCTGGCCCAATAATAATAATAATGTTGGGTTCTTATATAGCGCTTTCCCACACCGTGCTCAAAGCGCTTTACAATTTATTACCCCTGGCTCGGATCAGAACGGCACAACGGCCCTTTAGTCTTCCTCAACTCCCCGGGGAGCATACAATCCATTGCAGCCATTTCAGCGCATAGGATTAATGCCTTCACATTGCAACCTACATCCTACCAGGTCCCCAATTATACAGCTAGGTTGACTGAAGCACAGTCGTGGTTCAAATCTTGCCCAAGGACTTTAGCCACTCAGAAACAAACAGCAGGCAGCGACAGGGCTCGAACCTGCAACCTGTAGATTCCAAGCCGGTCACGCTAACCATTCACCCATCATGACTCCAATGACTGCTCAGCCCACTCCAATGGTCGTAAACTTTTGTTCAATTCTTTTTAGTGCACATTGGATATGCAGCAGCTTAATTTAATCTCAATTCATGCTTGTATGCTTCATCAGAGCCAAGTAAACAACTGTATAAGATATTATACACTTTGGAATAGACTCAAATGTATATTGTTACATGTACTATTCAGAAAATATAAAGAAATATCCGAAATATCTTCGGATGGTACGTGGTTCATATGGCAAATCAAATGCAGTAACGTCCATGAGTTGTTCTCCTTGATTTTGATGTCGAAGGTACAGCTCTGTTTACAAATTCAGGCCATTTTTTGCATAGCAAATTGTCGCTTCAAAACGAATTGCGGAATAACGCTAGTGTCAGTGTGCAATGAGATAATTATATCAAACAACATTTTAACCAAAGACAACGTCGAACACAATTATTGAAAGTGGATCTTCAAAGAGTGGATCTTAAACTGCGTACCTAGTTTAATAGTTTTTCAGGGTTACCAAATATTCCAAAAAGAGATCTGCCGTTTTATCAGTATGAAATGTTTTAATATAAGGAACAAGATGTAAATGAGATCGAGCTCATCTTCGGAGTCACTGCATGCAGCATAGCAGGCGACCTCACGTTGAACGACTTTTTCCGTCTGTTTTGTGTGAGTTTCACTCACTGACATTATAATTGCTATCTTCAAATGAAGGAGACTTTCAAGACTACTGTTTTTCTCTCGGAAAATGCACAGTGCATGTGCGCACGTTTTTGTACTTTCCCGCACAAAGAATTTTTGGCAAAAAGTTCCAATTCTTAACTAGACACGGTTTTATTCAAAGTTAAGCCAGCGTACAATAGAGATATCAAATACATATTAGTGAGGAGTCAGTGTACAGTCACTTTCGAACCACCAATTTAAATCGCGCATGCTAAGAAATCGTCACGTAAATAATGACTTTAATAACACCGCTATGTATTCAAAAAGTAACTTTTTATTCTTTCTTTTATCCAAAGTCTCGGGGGGGGGGGGGGGCAGCTGCCACCCTTGCCCCCCCCCGCAGGCTACGGTACTGCATGCACATGATTCTAATCTCTACGGCCCAGGCATCGGTTTTGCTGACTGAGGCTATACGAGGGCCGGTGAGCCGTACTTACCAAGGTCCATATCCGGGCCATAACGTTTTTTATCGTAAAGTGTATACGTATACCCCGTGAAGTGCTAAAAGACGTTTGCAACCAATGATTTGGACATTTTTAGAGACAGTAGAGGACACATACTGAAAGTAAATCGCCGTTCTTTGTAAATCTCAATGTATGCCAAAGCCACATCGCCTGTACATGTATGGCCTGGCGTATTTATATGACTTCATTTCAGTACGTTCATATCTCGAGCTCCTTGCAAGTTAACCCATGTATTCACACGTGTGCACATACGCATCATTCGAGTCGTACAAAACACACAAACACAGCTGTCCAGAAAAAACCTCGACAAACGTGTAGGACAAAATTACTGTTACCAAGGTTTGTCATTTACTAAAATGTATGATTATCAGATGCAACAGATGTTTCGAAAAAATGACGTTGTATATGGTTGAGTACCTGGCATGTATGCCACGATCGAACAACAACAACAACAACAACAACAACAACAACAACACAAGTAATTTCCTCGAATATATTCATATATGTACATATAATATAGAGAGAGAGACAGAGAGAGAGACAGACAGGGAGAGAGACAGACAGAGAGAGACAGAAAGTAAGACACACACACACACACAGAAAGACTAAGGCATGCACATCCTCACAGTTATTTCTTGCCTCATAATATTGATATAGAACTTAAACTTTTGGAACACTACACATAATTGATAATTAGTGAAAGCAAAACTGAAGGTTTCGTCCGCACATGTGGACCTGTTCAATAGTCTGATATTTTGTGTAGGCCACATGACTCTGAAATCGTGCTTCAGTTTTGCTTTTCCTAATTATCAATTGACAATGTGTGTAGTGTTTCAAAATGCAACCTACACAGATGACTTACATCAATATGCATGCTCTATAAGATAACATTCTTTAGAAGAATTCTTGCAGATGTAAGACCATTGGAATTTTGAAGCCCCTACACAAAATTAATTTTGTGCCGCTCTTCATTTTCTTCTCACCTCCCCTGTCGTAAATTATGCTCCTTAATGTCGGATGGAAGAAGGAATTGATTACAGGTAGAGGCTATGGAAGCATTGAAATAATACTGAGCCATACCATATGTATGTATGTACAAGGTTAGTATATTGTGTTCCCTTCGGTATCCTCAGGTATTATGTTATATGAACTTCGCACATTCACTTGATATGCTTCTTATAACATATTTATTGCTATCTGTGTAATACAGTTGTAAAGTACAGAACAAGTTCGACAGAAAGTACAACAAACATTTTGTTTGAAAACTGATAAGTGTGTTTGCTTATCAACTCTCGTTTCATTGATGGAATTACTTCTTTCCCTCAAGTTCAGCCAAGAGAGGAGTCTTAGCCCAATCAAGATAGGAATGGGCGTGGGTGATGGCACGTTCTTCATATGGCACATCAAATGCAGTAACGTCCATGAGTTGCTGATCTACCTGTGGCCTGACAAGATCCCACTGGAAGTCTCCTTTGAAGTAATGAGGGCAATCAATGATCTGGAAAAGACGATGAAGGTTGGACGTAATTAATGAATCTACCAACTACTGATTTTCACAACCGTTACCAATGTTACAATTCGGATTATTGAATAATTGGAATTGTGGGGTGAAGTGTTACGTTGATCAATATTGATTTTAAATCAATCTAATCATCGTGACGGACGATGCAGTGTTTTTCATTATTTTCATCGCATGACCACCACCACCACCACCACCACCACCACCACCACCACCACCACCACCACCACCACCACCATGAACACCTCTTAAATTACATTGTAGGCAAGTTTAAGTCTGTTACATAGGAAAATATAAATATGACTTTACCATGCAGTAGTTGTAGATGCTCTTCTCTCCCTTGTAGTCAAGGTACAGTCCAATACATTCATCACAGCTTTCGACATCATCTACTCCATCACCTTCCACTCCCTATATGAGTGGCAACAAACAAAGGGGGTTAATGCAAATTATCTGTTATACACGATCTAAAAATGGCTGGAATTTGACTCACTTTATACTTCATCACATGTACGACGACTTGTATTACACCTTGTCATATGTAGAAAAATTATATGTCGATTTATTGGCAGATGTACCATCAATATATCTTTTTCGTAAACTTCTAAATTGTTCTACTTCTGACCCAGGTGATACATTTGCATTATACCTATCGTAAGATTCCACCGAGTCTAAGAAATGTTCCCAAAATATGACACTATTCCCGTGTACCCGTTAGTACACGGATTGTTAAATTTTCTTTTTGTATATTAAACCATTTAATGCAAAACCTCTGTTTCATGTAAAGAAATGGTAGAAGACTTTGTGATTAATTCACTAAAGATAGACAGGGATATTTAAAAATGCAACTACAACTACATGTCTTTTCGAAAGTTGTTCCACAGTTTGTATAGCGAGACATTTCTTGTAATATGTTCATTATGGATGGTTGGGATGGAATGACATCTGCCTGTACTGTTAATGATTCCAACAGTGAAATATAGTATAATATAGTATGGTATTATAACAGTATATTATAGTGTATTATATTATAGTACAGTATATTATAGTATAGTATAGTATAGTATAGTATAGTATAGTATAGTATAGTATAGTATAGTATAGTATAGTATAGTATAGTATAGTATAGTATAGTATAGCATAGTGTATAGTATAGTATAGTATAGTAGAGTATAGTAGAGTATAGTAGTATAGTAGTATAGTATAGTATAGTATAGTATAGTATATAGTATAGTATAGTATAGTATAGTATAGTATAGTATAGTATAGTATAGCATAGCATAGTGTATAGTATAGTATAGTATAGTAGAGTATAGTAGAGTATAGTAGTATAGTATAGTATAGTATAGTATAGTATAGTATAGTATAGTATAGTATAGTATAGTATAGTATATAGTATATTATATTATAGTATAGTATAGTATAGTATAGTATAGTATAGTATAGTATAGTATAGTATATTATAGTATAGTATAGTATAATTGGCTTTACAGTTCAATGGTTAGACTCCCCCCATATGATGACGTCTTTGATTGAAAGAGGTGTTGAGTATCATTCAGGAAATCGTTTAATTATGTCTCAACTATGTAGTGTCATTGAAATGTAGTGTCATTGAAATGAAGTGTCTTTTGGTTAAGGTGTGCTGTGAATGGTTAAATATAAAGACTAGTTTCAATGATGATAATTCATAGGATACATATCTATCAATGTTTGCTTACCAATTACTTACGGCTGAATGGATAAAACCAAAGCTAAAATACTCAAGTATGGATATTTTGATAGTACTGCAATTAATGACCGTGTCAGATAGACTCCATATTTACTGGATTGTGTTTGTTTTATTATAAACAAAGGTGGTTACAGATTACATCTTATCATAAGGAGATCGAAATATTGTATGCTTTAACTTTTGTATAATAAAAATGCATCACGGATATTTTGACTTATAGGCTAGTCAATTTTGTGTAGCTTGGTGTTCAGCTGGAACATGTCTCTTTGACCCATGGTGTAACATCAAATCTAAACTTTCTACTTACCATGTCGATATCCATATCCCAATGCATTTCATTGACACCTATTTTAAGAATTCTCTCTGGTGGGGTCTTCTTCATGGTGAAACGCCAGTTGACGATCGAGTATGTTCTTTCTGGGTCATGTGTGGTTTTGGTTTTTTTCTTCAGTTCTTTTGGGCATTCATCATACAAGACGCAGTCTACATATTCCATGGTGAAGGTATCCCAGGTAATGGTACAGTTATAGCAGGTAAGATCGTTGAATTTTTCTTTGCCTTTTAAAGCTGCTTCATACAATTCAAAGTCATCCTTCCAGTCTGCAGCAGCACAAACCGCCACAAAGAGGGCTACAATAGCAATCTTAATCTATAGAGAAGATGAGGAAAAATATCAAAATAAGTCATTGGAGGATATCCAGAGATAGAAAAATACTACGAATGGGTACTTTATTGGATAATTCACTCGAGGCATCAGCTATGTTGTCAATAAAATAAGGACACCTGCATTAAGTATGTTCAAGTGTTTACGATCACATAGAACGATAATCTCACTATATTACGCTTTATATACATTTACTGTACAATATTTAAAAATGACGTTCATAATGTCATTTCCATCCTTCATTTGTGGGGTAGTGTTAAATGCTAAATAGTTATAAAACAATGGGTATTAATTTATTTTCACTACGTGGTACATTCTGTACTGTTTAGTGTATATCTGGTCGATTCTCTGTCTTGATATTATTCTCGTCTACATCGATATCACTTCATAGCGAAAACATGCTAGCATTTCCAGTGGTCCGAGAGACAATTTACATTAATTATTGATACTAATATAACGGAACGCGTCCCAAATGTAACAGGAGTTTACGATCTTAATATCCTCAATGTGATTAACTTGTTTCATTAACGAGTGCCCAGCTTTACTCAGAAAGTTGTGTTATACATTATAAATAAACTTATTTCAGTTTGTTAGTACTATATATATTCATGTGGGAACTTTGAAAGTTCATATTCTGTGGGTTTTGGATAGTGATGGACTCCTAAATGCTGCATACTTTTCAAATTTCAGAAGTGTTTAGATAGCTCCGTAGTGTTTTGATGTTGCTTTTGTGATATACATTATCAAGATTTAGATGGTGTGTATATCCTACATAATGTAGATATGGAGAATTGTCATGATTACAATAAGGACAAATTCATAGTCATCCAAATACTACTAAACACTTTAAGTTAATAGTTAAACGACTCAGTCCATTTGAAGTCAGCGTTCTCTGGTTGTGTTTAATACAACCACGCAGAAACCGTAGGAAATTGCATATGCTGTACTTTATGATAACGTTTAAGATAGTAAGATTGAATGAATGTAGTTTCTTGCGACGTGCTGTTTAAATTAAATGAACTAATGGGGCACCACATCATGCAGACGGCAAAAGCAAACATCAAAACATTGGTGC
The DNA here is from genome assembly GCF_964340395.1 of Glandiceps talaboti. Lineage (NCBI taxonomy): Eukaryota > Metazoa > Hemichordata > Enteropneusta > Spengelidae > Glandiceps > Glandiceps talaboti. The sequence continues at coordinate 26,584,625 of NC_135551.1, read as the reverse complement.
CCGCGTGTCTGCCTTCTTTAATTAATGTCTGCTGAATCACTTATTACATAATAGCTACAATGTAGGAAGAAATTGTCATTTTATTATCGTAGTGTTATATATGCAGTTTCGTATTTGTCCTACATGGCTGTATCAAACAGAGCCCAGAACAGTAACTGGCTGTAGTTTGGGATTGGGATTGGCATTAAATTAAGGCTGTGCATTGTTGAGGGGTTAAGTACTTACCATCATTTTGTGCAGTCACGAATACTCTGTCTGTGAAGACAAAAATAAGACAAATCTAGTATATGCTGTCTTATTACCAGCAATAGCTTCAATTCGTCGTATAGACAATCCCCTTATGTAAAGTATCGCTAACCAACTATATATTGAGGTATAGGTCCTAAAATAATTAAGGAAATCATCACAGAATTTGCAATAAAGCATAATAAACTTTTTGTCATAGAATCCCATTTCGCATGTATTAGGCATGAATTCCAAATTAATGTTGTGTATGACATAGTGCGGAATGCTATCCAAATAGTAATAACAAGTTGTAAATGCAAGTGACAACTGGAATCCTAAAAAGGTGGCTAGAAATCATTTGGTAAATAATTGTGTCCAAGTCCTTCGCACTAGATTTCAGTTGGGGTAAGCCCTATTCTATAACGACGAGGGATTGGTGATACTTACCTCGGATCCTTCCTCAGAACTGTAGTGTTGAATGGTGACGAGCATGGCCTTTTAAAGAAGTTGATTGTCTACCAATATCATTGACTTTCAAAACCCGCTTTCCTGCTAAAATAGCTAAAAAAATGACAGTATAGATAGGTAAAGGTACTTCTAAAATTAAATACGCCCCAACGGTATCACAGGGTCTTTTGCATTTATCTGAGTTGACAACGCAAAGCATTTTAAGCGAATTAATGGCGTCAAAGTCAAATTTTATAGCAATACAAGATGTACTCTCTACTTTTTGCTAAGTAGCATCACCATGAGTGATTGAACCAGTGACTGATGTCCTTTTTTTATTTCACGATTTTATCACCAAGTAGTTAGCATTTATAGTCAGTCTGCAAGCATCACGTCCCTTGCTCACATTCTTAAAATCACTTTCGGCTTCAATGAAGGGAATAATATTAGTTTAGGTTTTGAAATTACTTTGAGTCATCCTTGTGAAGTCCGAAATGAAAACAAGGGACATAAGGAGCTCAGGTTGTGGTTAACATAGAAGAATAAGATGGATCTATGTTTTTCTTTGTACTGCATGCAATATTCAATTTTGTGGATTTCGATTTGTTGCTACTAAGACGTCGACGATATTCCTAAGAATAATTGTGACAATGTTCGTTTATTTTTGCGTTATCGGCTTGTTTTGAGCATAATAAATTATTTCTGCAGACTCCCATGATGCAGTAGCCATAGTAAAGATACCCTATAAAGACACAATATCAACTTGATGCTTCTCTGAAATCGCAAGTAATTCTAGATGACGCGAAATCATAAAGTGAATCTCCAGAACCGATATTTTATGAAAATGTACGTCTTTCCTGGAGTAACATTTCCCTTCAATAAGCTATATGCGACTCGTGAGGCCTGGTATCATGAGAGTATATGCCAAGTTATATGTAATTTTAAGCTTTCATTCTCCAGGTATAGCCTTCGTACTAAAAATCGTTAATTATGCAAATTACTCATTACTACTAAAAGCTAGATTATCAATCTTTATAGGACACTTGCACCCTGTTATCAGCAATGAATGTAGCAAATCATATTAAATGTGAAATATTCATTCTTAAGATACTAGTATAGCATAATCATTGAAAATAATTAATTATGCAGATAAGTTATTGATATTTATAGCGTGCTCATGAAAATATAATTAGTTCTAGCAATTACCCTAAAGAAGATGTGCACCAAATTGAATTCCGTCTGCCGTTTTTGAGAAAACGGTGATAGACAGACAGACAGACAGACAGACAGACAGACGGACAGACACACAGACTTCCCATCACTCGGGTTGTGGTTAACATAAAGAATAAGATGGCTCTATGTTTTTCTTTGTATTGTATGCAATATTTAATTTTGTGGATTTCGATTTGTTGCTGCTTAGACGTTGTTTCTTTTCGATGATAAATGTATTGTGAAACTCTCATGCTTAATTTTCCTAAGAGTAATTAATGAGACAGTGTCCCTATATATTTGCAGTGGAAATGTAATAGAGTTATTTTGATACTGTCTTTGTAATTCTTTTGTGTAGTTTTGATTGACGTTTTGATTGTCTTTTCAAATTAAGTGTTGTCGGTTTATTTTTTTAAAAGGAGCATATATCGTGTTCAACAATTGAATAAATTATTTCTGCAGACTCCATGATACAATATCCCATAGCAAAGGTACCCTAAAAAGGCGCAAGATCAACTTGATGTTCCTGTGAAATCGCAAGTAATTGTAGATGATGTAAAATCATAAAATAACTCTCCAGAACCCATAGTTTATGAAAATGTCCCTATTTCCTGGAGTGGCGTTTTCTTTTAATAAGCGTTGTGAGACTCGTGCACCTTTGTATCATGAGCGTATTTGCCATGCTATGTATAATGTGAAGCCTGCATTCTCCAGATTTAGCCCAATACTAAAAATCATTTCTTATGCAAATAACTCATTACTACTAATAGCTAGATTATCAAACTTTATAGGTCACATGCGCTATTTTATCAATAATAAATGTAGCAATGTTAATGAGTTTGAAGCGTGCATTCTTAAGATATAGCCTGATTACAGAAAATAATTAATTATGCAAATGTCTAGACAACCGTTGTCTACATCATTGTTTTGTGGTGCTTGAAATACAAATCAAAACATTCCCTATTTTTGATAAATTATGCTTGAGGAGGTATATTGGGGAATTGAGGCGGTATAATTATATTTTTCCCATAATATTTTACTTCATTCAGCCTGCAAAATACTCGTTACTCGTGATCTAAGGGTTCTAGCGACTCGTAGTGACAAATTCCTTAGGTCACTCGTATTTTCCTCGACTGAATGAAGAAAACCACAGTGAATATATCGAATTATACGAAACGCAAAGCATACATTGTTAAGATATAGAAAATGTGTGCTTTGTAATCATCAATGTATGCAACAAATCATATGAAATTTGAGGTATACATTCTAATTACAAAAATCTTTTAGTACACAAATGATTTAGTAAAATTAAAAACTACACCAAGTGGTATGGATACAAGTGTGTGAATTTAAATGGCATTTTAAATATTGTATTGTTAAGATATTGCCTAATTACCATATATCATTAATTATGCAAGTGAATGATTAAAATCAAAAGCTAATCTGGAAGTTTTAAAACGCCAACCATTTTGAAATTACCCATTAAAATTAAAAGCTACATCAATATGCTTTACAGTGTGCTGTTTTATCATCAATGAATGTGTCGAACTATATATAAATCCATTGTATCTGTATTCAATAAATTGGTGCAAAACTAGCTTGCAAATTTTCCTTTGTAAACCTTACTAACATATGTCAACCAAATCATGATGTCAAACAGTGTAGTCCATTTGCCTTTGAAAAAATATGTGCAGCTGCCATTGAAAGAGAACTCAACAAGCTTTCTACCAAGAAAGCTGGAGGGATTGACTGCATAGCCTGTAGGGTTTGTAGGGTTTGCAAACTCGCTGCCTCCGAAATTGCTCGTCCCTTACATTATATGTTCAATTTTTCCCTAGTAAATGGCGTTTTATCGTCCCAATGGAAATGGAGGAAAGTTTCCCCTATTTATAAGGATGGTGATAATACAAACCCATCAAATTACAGACCGATTACAGTTCTGCCTGCCATTATGAAAGTGTTTGAAAAGTTTGTACATAAGCAACTCTATAAACATATCCAAACGCATGATCTTTTAAATCAGTACCGGTCAGGTTTTAGACATGAACACTAAACAAGTACAACACTAATAGATGTCAGCGAGTATGTCCTAAACAACAATGAAATTGGGCTTGTATTTCTTGATCTAGAGAAAGCGTTCGACACGGTCGATGCCAATATCCTTTTATATAAGCTGTCTTAAATTGGCGTCAGTGATGTGGCCCTAAATTGGTTTAAGGATTATCTGACAACAAGAAAGCAGAGTGTCTATCTAAATGGAACACTAAATGAGCCACTCCCATTTGAATATGGTGTACCTCAAGGGTCCATACTTAGCCCCTTACTTTTTATTGTTTTTATAGACAGTTTGCCAAATGTTGTTTCTAAATGTAAAGTAGTTTTATATGCTGATGATACAGCACTTGTTTATGCAAGTAAGGATGTCAGTAAAATTCAGCGGACACTAAACTTTGACCTAGGTAGGGCCCACACATGGCTGTCTGATAATAAACTTACCTTAAATGTAAGCAAAACTAAAAGTATGCTACTAGGCACTTCCAAACGTCTGAATCAAAGTTCATCTAAAGTCCTTACGGTACAGATAGCAGGCCAAATGGTGGAGCATGTCCAGGCTTTTAAATATCTTGGTGTCTGGATTGACTCCAACGTCAATTGGAAAACGCACATAACTAAGATTTGTAGCTAAATATCACAAAGGCTGGGTGTGCTAAGGAGGGTAAGACCTTATCTTACATTTAATACTACAAAGATGCTTTATAATGCAATGGTACTGTCACTGTTTGACTACACTGCAGTAGTGTGGTCAAACAGTGGTACGACTTTGCTGACCAGACTTCAGAGGCTCCAAAATAGAGCAGCCAGGATAATCCTTCAGTGTGGGCCCAGGACCCACTCTTTTACTATAATGTTAGAGAGTTTAAATTGGTTGTCGTGTAATGAGCGTTTTCCTTTTCGGAAGGCATGCGTTTATTTTAAAGTTCTTCATAAATTAACACCTCTGTGTCTTACTAAATATGTCAAGAGGTTGGATGAAGTACATAACTATTTCACTAGACAAAGATCCAATCTCAATACGCATGTGTCGAGCATTAGCAGAAATTCCGGCAAGAGAACCTTTTTTAAATACTCTGGAGATGTTTTATGGAATAGTCTACCAACACATATTAAGCCGTGCAAAACAATTCATACTTTTAGAAATACATACATAAATCATATTATGTCAGAGAGGATGACTTCCAGTATGGTGTAACTGGATGGCAGTGTAAATTTATCTATTGGTATTATTGCTTTTTCATCTTGTCTTGTTAATCGTTGTTTTCGCATTGTTTGTAATCTCTTTTTGTGTGGTATGTAATGTTTTGTTTTGGTGTGTGGTAACAGGGCCCAGGGAAATCAACTTCTGTTGTTTCCTGGCTACCATGTTCTTAAATAAATTTTACTACTACTACTACTCTATGAAATGTTAACCTGATTTCTTAAGATATTGCATAACTTCCAAAATCATTAATAACAAAAATTGTTCAATAAAATTAAACGACCACATTAGCAAGCTTTATATAGACTGAAAATCATTATTTCAGCAAATGACTCATTGATATTCATAGATGTTTTCAAAATCTAATCCGTTCCTAGTCAGTCTACAAACAGGCTAACAGGCAAACAGTCAGGCAGACAGACAGACAGACAGACAGGCAGACAGTTGGACAGAGGGAGGGAGGGACGTACCTATACACACACACACACACACACACACACACACGAGCATAAAATAGCTTTCCCTTATAGAAAAACAGAGAAATTCATTGGTAGAGAAGTAATAAAACTTATACCTGCAAATCTAGGCAAAAATACTAGTGAACACACATATCACACTTTCCCCCACTCACAAACACGTAGGCCAACACACACGCAGACACACGTCACTCATGTCTAGTCTTCTTATGTTGTTATTTGATCAATAGAGAGTGTGTAAAATCTGTTACTGAGTAATTAAGATTCTTCCGTAGTGTTTTATGGTTGTTATTGAGTGTTTTACTGTTGGAAGTACTTCCCTCGTGTAGCGGTTAAGGTAGTTACTGATTGTTTAGTAAAGTTTCCCCTACTGTTTGCGGTTGTTACCAAGTGTTTGACTTCGTTACTGTTGGAAGTACTTCCCTCGTGTAGCTTGGAAGTACTTTCCTTGTGTAGCGGTTAAGGTAGTTACTGATTGTTTAGTAAACTGTTTGCGGTTGTTACTGAGTGTCAAAGGTTTGGTACTGTGTGTATACAAAGCGTTTAATGTTGTTACTGAGTATTTTACTCCAATGAGTATTGTATCTTTTATAATCAGAATTCCTCATTTGTCCATTTCATATTAACAGTCACAAAATATACCTTTAACAGGCTAAAACTGGCTGCAAAAACTAAATAATGTCGACGTTGTTTATAAACTCAATGCAAAACCTACGCCTATGTTGTCACAATTTTACTGTACAGATCCCCACTTTGCTGCTTTGTATTCTTCACACACACACACACACACACACACGTACACACACACATACACACACACACACAAACACCCATCAATCCATCCGTCCGTTTGTCCGTCCGTCCATCCGTACCAGGCCTACATACATACATACACACATACATACATACATACATACATACATACATACATACATACATACATACACACACACATGCATACATACATACATACATACATACATACATACATACATACATACATACATACATACATACATACATACATACATACATATATGCCGTTGCAAAAAATGAAATGTTTAATCGGACCTGGTAGTATAGTGAATTGTACTTATTTCTGTATAACCTGAATATCAAAATTAACAGGAAAGTGTAAACGAAAAATGTGAGAAAGTACTTTTATGTTGATAGTACAACTCCTGATCGTATCAATTTTAAATTAATGAGTGTAAATAGACAGTGAAACTTCAAGCCGCATACGTCATCATTGTAGAGCAAATAAGCTGGTATACTATCTTCAAATTTTCGTGTATAAATATTTACATAGCCCCAAATACAACTGCAACCAGCTGTGTAAGCAATTTTTCCCATATGGTAGTACAGTGGTCACCATATGGTACTACCGTATGGTCAAACCATATGTTTTGACTTCATCAATAATTAATTGCCTACCCGCGTGATGACACAGGACTTTTAAATTACCCTTTTCTGTACAAATATTTGTAACCCACATGATTCGCATTCAGTCAGTCTAAAAACAAAGCCAAATATTTGGAGGTTGCTATTCTCTGACTTCATAAGTATGGAAATTATAATTCTGATCAGCATTTGATGAATTCAATGACCTCTTAAACGGCGATACATAGCTACGTTATTCATCCATTGATGATAAGATTAAGAACTGACTAGGATGAAACGATAGAAAGGGTTGGTCGAAAGTCGTTTAAATTGGGCGATTAATTCAATTTTCTGTATCGATCACTTGACTCTCACACATTACAGTTTACAACAATCTTCGACTAACTGTATCTCTTAGTCTGTCTCAAACTGTGCTAAAACTACCTACCAGCAGCAAGTTTCTGTATTGATCACAGTGTAATCTTTCCCTCCCTGATGTTCAATTGAAACAAATTGTTGACAAGACCAAGACTGGCTCGTCACTACACATATAATATGACACATGCACTCACTCACTTTACTCATACGGTAAACAAACAACTTCAACTGATTTCATTCAGTTGATGGTTTAGGACAGCAGATCAGTTTGACAAAACAAACACTAGTAGTTCTTTTAGTAATTCGATATACTTTGAGGATCAACTCATCAGATGACACACAATACAAGAAGACTTTATCATCTCATAAGATAAATTATAGCGAGGTTGTTCCCTTACATCAAATACATTTCAATATACAGTAAAGTATCACACATGCAGCTAGTATTGTAAAAACAAATACTCGAGAAGAAGTAAACTGTGCAAGTCTGAACAAAAGATCGCATGAACACAACTGATGGTTATGTCTTTCTCTTGCAGAAGGTGAGTCAAAGATCGAATGAACACAACTGATGGTTATGTCTTTCTCTTGCAGAAGGTGAGTCATACATTGTGATACATTTGTTGCATATGTGTGTATCTTGCACAGTGGACGTATATGCATTGTAATACAATTTTTGCTTGTGTCTGTATGGTATAATAGCCAGTATGTAGAGTACAGTCATGATGAGATGCCGGTTTTTGTTTTTGTGTGTGTCAAAAGTATGACAGGAACGCTCGTTGTCTTTCACATAATCCCTGTTTATTAAATTACGCTATGTAAGAGATAGACACGTGGAACAGCTCTACCAGTTCTGACTTTAATATGCTCCTTCACAGCTGTAACAAAAACAAAAGAACGCAATGAATAGTTATAAGATTTTAAGTACAAACGACTAAAAGGTGTCATAAAAAATCTGATAAAATGTTTAAAAAATTGCGGAAAATACAGAGAGACAGGATTTGAATCTATTGTCTATAAGTATATTGTAATAATAAATACACATACGGGCAGACAAAGGAATGATTTACCAATAAGTACATTATCTATATAAATTCATTACATTCAAAAAGAGTGCCAGTGTTTGTCTTTACAATTGTGATGTGACGATGGAGTGTACATTAAGATTTGTTTTATCGCAACTTTGTTGACAATTAGACCACTTTCTTTAATTCCCCATGATGACAAATTGTTTAGAATGGTAAAAGTGTACAGTCAATAGTTTGTCATATCAGCTTAACACAGAATATGTCTTACTTTTAGCATATACTATTATAGTGACTTCATATTTTCTTGCAAATTTCAGATTGCTTTTCAGTCACTCTAATAGTACACAATACCTTACATCTGTCAACTGTGTTCAGTTTTTTTGTGGCCGTAGAACTTTTGATAGAGAACTTAGACTACGGTGACCATTTACAATTTATAAATTATCACGAGAAATATGAATTCTGTAAAATTAGGCCAATACATTCCTTAGCGACAATGGTAACGTTTTCCAAAAGTCTACCCTCATGGTATGCTTATATTTTTTTTTTACTGTATTCATGGATACAAATTTGTCATATCTTTCCAATTTCAGAAACAATTTACTAGCGAAATATGCGCCATTCTTACAGTGTGCTTTTTTTGTTGGATGACAAAGTCGCCTTTTTTCAGACAGACACAAGTGACAGCTGCAATGATAACATTAACAATGATTGTCTGACAAATCTTATTGGTGTGTTTGCGACTTTGTGATGAGCGAACCCAAGAATAACTTAAAATGTAAAGTGCCACACACGCACACACTTCTGGGAAAACTTCAAAATAAATTCAATGATTCATGATTCTAAAGTCCTTCTACATAGCTTCACACGAAGTTTCAGAGAAATCACAGACTAGACAGTCATACTGGAAAATCGGTTAAAGTCACATCACACCTAAAAACTTGAAATATATATATATATAATATAGATTATACCTTCTTCGTTCATTGTCGTTAAAACTCGGACATTCCTCTCGCTATCCGGGGGCTACAACCCGTTCCTTTCCAGTCACACTGTATTCTGTCAGAGCTTTGTCCGTTCTGTCTTTAGGACTGAGGAACAGAAGGGGCGTTTACGGGGTACATTATTTGCATAATCATTAGCATACATTTAAATGAGGAACATACCCTCATGTTAGCCAATAATTATTTCTGTACGACAATTAAAGAAAGGTTTAGCTATTGATTTAAAAAAAAGTCATTTTAAAGGATAAAAGTCGTTAGCCAAAATGATGTCGATTTACGCGTGTTTTACATTTATGAAATTACTTCAGAAGCAAAGGTCTGCAAAATCAAGCGTTAATGAAGGTAAAACTATCCGTACACTATCAGAAATACTAATTTTCGCCCATCATGACTCCGCTAGCCAGTCCATGGTTTGTATTTCACCCGTGTTTCCCCCATTATTTAGTCGGATCAGTGGATTACACTCACGGCATAATGCGTTAATTTGGGCAAATAGTGAGTTTGTTCTAGCAAGCTACTAATTAATACAAAGCTGATAAACTCTGATAAGACAGTGATATCAGGTAGGAAATAGAAAGAAAAAAAACAATGAGAGGAAACAGTAATTAAAACTTTATTTGAAATATACAGAAAATAATATTAGAAATCCGGAAAATCGCGAGAACAAAATTGATTTGTCCTTTTCCCTACGTACATACATACATACATACATACATACATACATTGTACATACATACATACATACATACATACATACATACATACATACACACATACACACACATACATACATACATACATACATACATACATACATACATACACACACACACATACATACATACATACATACATACATACATTCATTCATACATACATAAAAGCTCGTTAATTTAAGGGCAATATGTTCAGCAAAGAAAACATCTGCTCATTTAAGATTGAGGCACAAACAGGTCATTTATATCACACCATATGCATCGTTCCATAAATAACCATGATATGTTGGCTCATGGCGGAAAATGCAGGAATATTGATGAAAGTCAATTTTGTATTGAGGATGAATTCAAAATATGTGGGTCTATGGAAAATTTTGAATGTATTTTTTTCATAACTAGAACTCTTTGTAGTATATAACAGTAAAACCACATGATTATGGTGGCTATAATGAGTTTGTATGTAGCGGCCTACTACTACTAATAACAATGTTGGTTTTATATAGTGCTTTCCCACTCTGTGCTCAAAGCGCTTTACAATTATTACCCCTGGCATATGGATCTATAGTGGCACAACGGAACTGTATACTTCCTCAACTCCCTGGGGAGCATACAATCCATTGCAGCCTTTTATAAGCGTACAGGATTAAAGCATTCACATTGCAACCACTATCCTACCAGGTCCCCAATTATACAGCGGGGTTGACTGAGGCACAGTAGTGGTTCAAATCTTGCCCAAGGACTTTAGCCACTCAGAAACAAACAACAGTGATGGGGCTCGAACCTGCAACCTGCAGATTCCAATCCCGCCACTCTAACCATTCGTCCATCATGACTCCGCTAGCCGCTAGCATGGTTTGTATTTCAACCGTGTTACCGCCATTAGTCGGATCAGTAGATGTTTACACTCACGGCATAATGCGTTAATTTGGGCAAAGTGAGTTTGTTCTAGCAAGCTACTAATTACTGCAAAGCTGATAAACTCTGATAAGACAGTGATATCAGGTAGGAAATAAAAAGAAAGAAACAGTGAGAGCAAACAGAACTTTATTTGAAATATACAGAAAATACGATTAGAAATCCGGAAAATCGCGAGAACAAAATTGATTATTTGTCCTTTTCCCTATGGTATGTATGTATGTATGTATGTATGTATGTATGTATGTATGTATGTATGTATGTATGTATGTATGTATGTATGTATTGCGTCTAATCACTCTTTCCTGGATGGCCATGTTTTTGTTATGATTGTCTGCGTCTAATCACTCTTCCCTGGATGGCATTAACTGGATCTCATACACAGAAAATACTCTCGCGCCAAAGATATTAGATAAATTTGCTACTCAGCTGATGCATCGGTCTTCATGTTTTTCCCTGATTGGTCAATAGCCTCATTTGTAACTGTCAGTCGACATTTAGCGCCCACACCGGAGTACAAGTATGTATGTATGTATGTATGTATGTATGTATGTATGTATGTATGTATGTATGTATGTATGTATGTATGTACTATGTATGTATGTATGTATGTATGTATGTATGTATGTATGTATGTATGTATGTATGTATGTATGTCTGTCTGTCTGTCTGTCTGTCTGTCTGTCTGTCTGTCTGTCTGTCTGTGTTTATGAGGGGGATATCGTGTATACAGACATAATCTGAGCTATAATTTGTATTGCACTGTCCTGGATACACATCTAGAGGCATACACACATGCCTCTAGATAGTATTTCGGACGTTCGCGGTTTATTGTGTTGCCCATATGTCACAGACTTCTTTGTCTGTCTTTATGTAGATTCCTTCAAACGCCGTACAATTACGGTACAGTTTTATGTATTTTTCTTTTACGTTTACGTTTACTAAAGAGTTGCGCTTATTACCTATTACAGTCAGATAAACAGTTAATTAGGTAGAACACCGAACACTCAATTACGATTTTAATTTTAAAAATAAAATGGCCCGGTTATGAAGTACGAAAATATCCCTTGCCACCCTCAGTAAAGACCAACTTAGTTTTGAAATGTTTTATACCAGTAGGCTATTCCATATAAGATGAAACAATTATCACAAAGAGTAAACATAAACTATACGGCTTAATTATAGCAAACAAAGAAGCCAACCAACCAACCAACCAACCAACCAACAAAGAAACAAACAAACAAATACAGACAGACGGACTGCGTATTACCCGATCGTCTCGCGCTAGCTAAGCTAGCAGATAGAAGTGAGCCATCAACGTTGACAATTTTGTCAAACTCACGCTCTCCATACATATCATCATCGCAGTATGAATTCTGTCACTGTTCATATCATACACATCATGACTTTCCATCACTGCAATAAGGAAAGATAACGTTCCAATGTATTTCACACAGCCACAGACAGACAGACAGACAGACAGACAGAGTCACAGACAGACACACAGACACAGACTCGGTGAGTATCAATCTGCTAAGACAGTGCTCTATACCGCAGTGGCAGAGCGCAATAGTGTTGGTAGTACTGAATCCAGTACTACCAGAACTCTTTCTTGGTTGTAACTCGGAGTTTCACGCATTGCGCGATCATCAGACAACTGCAGTTTTATATATTTCTCCTCACTTTGAACTCATTCGACCTATACTTATGGCGCCCTCAAACACACTTTGACCCTATTTTAATTCTTTCGTTTTATTATTACGTAACATACTTATTAAGTTTACTTAGTAGAGACAAAGGCCTTTTAACACGGACCATTTCACGCTCGATCGAAGCAGGACTTAGCCCCAACGATGTAAGTCACTTTCTATTTATCATATAATCCTTATTACTGATGAATGTGACATTATACAAGAAGAAGATTTATCCAGTATTCATCACAGTTTATGTGATTTTAGTCGACTTTCTTACACCAAGTCCACCTTCAAGGTATTGTATTGACTTTGTGTTTCCTATGTATTTCTTATACAGTTTCACCGCTTCTTGAATTAAACCAGTCTAATCTAACGCACTTGGGGTTGGTTATTTCTTGGAGTGGTTGACACTTAGCGGGTACATAAAGCAGCTTGGACCCCGCGATACAGAGAGTGAACAGTATCTAAAATTAGCTAATCTTCACCAACATTCCCTGTTTAACAACTTCAAGGCGCAGATTGTTTTACATTTTACTTGAAAATATTTGCCCTCTCGAATGATCTACTTAGTGAAGTTTTAATGGTGCTCTCGTTTTGTTAAAGATACGAACACAATTATTCTCGACAGCTCACTTTATCAAGGGACTGGTTTCGAAACATTATTAAACAGCTTAATGGCCAACAACCAAACATTTACCCATTCATCAACATAAAAAGTTGAGTTTCCAATCTAATTTAATTTTTATTACAATGCCATTCGGATGGCAACCATAACATTAAAATGATTTTTAAGAATGATGATGATGATGATAAATAAGTTTTTATTTTAACACATTTTGTTATTGCTTGAAAGTCTGTTAAATTAGTCATACGGATGGTAGCTTGCAAATTTAGCAACTTAGCAACTTGCTTTGCTTTGCATTTTCCTGTTTGATTTTCACATTTGCGCGTATGTATACTTGCACGTACTGAGGACACTGTTCATCCTTTTGAATGCATCATACGTTTTTGTGGTGATAATGTTAATAATTTTGTACATGTATTTATCAAGAAATGGGTCATTTAGTCAGACCATTCGTTTTGAACAGTGGAGTTAAGTTAAGAAAGTGTCGTCTCTAGTTCTAACGTCTAAATTGTAATGTTCAATTGCATGGTTGATATGGGCATAACAGAGCGATAAAAACTAATATACATTAAATTTGAAACTAAAAGAATATAATCATTTCATTATCTCGATTTGATCACATGCATTACATTTGATTACCACTGGGTAATAGAATCTTAACTATCATTTCATCTGCATGACTTTGATAGGCCATCGGGAAAGAAGTAACGTGTTGATTGTCATACAGCAAGCGTCATGATCATGCGACGATGACATTAGCGAAGACTACGTATACGTCAAACCCTAGAATACACGTTAACCGTCTTTTGAATCGTAGCTGTTGTAATGCAATAAGTTACGTAGAGCCGAATCTTGGCGATCTTTTGCTCAAAGTACATATTTTTTGTTAAGGTCTAACACACACTTTAGAATTCGAAAGCTTTCAAATCTATCAAACCCTATAAATATGGCATTATGTTTTGTTAGTGATTTAGTAAATAAAAGTTTACATTGCTTTTATTGTAGTCTCTAACTTCGACTGAGACAGACTTCAAGGCTACATGGTAAATACGGTCCAACTATTGTAACACCATTACTGAGTTTGGCAAGTAGAACTCATCAGATATATATGCAGGTCATCATTCTTCTACAATGACAGTTTGTCCCACGATCAACTCACTGTTTGCCACGTACCTTGCTTGATACCGACCGCAAAACGTACAAGGAAAGCATAAATACATACGTAATGAGTAATTAGGAACTGATCAATTTTTTTTCCGGCTGCAGGGAAGGGAGGGACTGCTTCTGTTGATTTTTTTTCAACGGTACAACAACGTCTCCGATCCTAGTTGGCTGTGCCGAAAGCCAGCACTCCCAGAGACTAGCTATAGATGGCAACATTCCCGACATTGTCGAGACCGAGGTCAAGATCGCCACTCCACAACATTATCCCCAATATCGTACGCAACTGTTTCCGTTTTACTCATGTGAGAGACCCACTTGTCTCCTCACATCACAACTGACATAAGTCACTGTATAGTTGTGAGGAGCGATTTGATTTATATGTTCTGATATTACAGTACCTAACCCCTAGCCCTAACGCCAACCCTAACCGTAATCGTAGCCATAACGGATGTGGCTAGCCGTGGAATGAGGAGTAGGTGGCAGCTGTGGGATGCCAAAATCACGACGTTAGACAATACAATAAGTCAAAAGTGGAATTTGACCCTCTCCTTATCCCATTTTCTAAAATATGGCCCTCCCCGTAAACGGATTGTGAAAGAACTACTCCCTTCCGCAGTCACCCCACTGTCGAAGTGTACCGAGCTAGAAGAAGTGAGCCACCAGCGACGGCGACGTTGTTCCATAATCATGATAATATCAGAACATATCGGTGAAAGCGCTACTGACAACCGATGCATTGCATCAATTGTTAGTTGTGAAGAGAGGAATATGACTCGCAGGAGGGGAAGAATAGTATGGTGAGCTTTTGTGGTCTATGTGGTGAACTGAGGCTATTTGCCTTTTCTATACAATATTTACCATTGCATCCTTCTAGTCCTTTGGGGCTGTTACCTTGAGCGCAGCCAATTATATCCAAACACGGGGATTGATTCATGTTTTTGAAATACATTTTTTTAGAGCATGGAAATTGACGAAGGGCCACGAAAGACTGTGCTTCATTGTAATTCTGAAAGATTCCCAAATCAATGAGAGAGAAAATATGCCATATTTAATTTTTTTTGATAAGTTGCTATTTTAGGGACGTCATACCATGCCAGTAATCGGCTGAATGGGGCGGGGGGGGGGGTCTTGTCAATCACTAGTAATACTCCAACCTATCGACTTGTCGTCCGATAATTAACACTGTGACTAAATTCAAAGTCTAGCACAAATACTCTTTCTTCTAACCCCAGCTGCGTAGGATATGATACATATGTATTTGTTATGTCTATATTAATTTACATAATTTTCGCCATTTATTTCTACGTTTCCTCCTTGCTAGAATATGTTTAATGGCCTATAGATGGCGCTGGTCATTATTCGCCACATGGATACTTCATACGAACTGCTTTGTGGGTACACGTACTTTCAGGCCATACCTTGCAATTCAAACTGAAAACACAATGCCATGCACACTGCACCGGTGGTCATAACATACGTGTCGGGCTATGGTGAGAAGGCGTTGAGTCCATTTGTCATTACAAGAAAAGGGTTTACATGTAAATGGAATATCTATTGCATTAAAACATCAGTGGATTTTTTTGAGAACCGAAAACTTGAATGTGATTCACTGGTAAGAGATTTCATTACAGGTACAGGTTATTGAAAGGGACTGTTATTCGCTTTTGGGGAACGTCAAGAACCATATACATCATGGGCAACATTGACTCACCATTCTCTAACTATGACATGTTAAGCGTTGAAATAATACTGGTTATATATTATAATATTTGGCATGTATGTTCGGTTCTCACCATAGCCCGAAACGTGTGTTATGACCACCGGTGCAGTGTGCATGGCATTGTGTTTTCAGTTTGAATTCCAAGGTATGGCCTGAAAGTACGTGTACCCACAAAGCAGTTCGTATGAAGTATCCATGTGGCGAATAATGACCAGCGCCATCTATAGGCCATTAAACATATTCTAGCAAGGAGAAAACGCGGAAATAAATGGCGAAAATTATTGTCTAGCATCAGAGCTTCTTTCGGAAATAAGTGTCCTGACGAAAAACAGAACTCAAATTTTCCACAAATTAAGAAGAAGAATCGGGAAGACAGTACACTCACTGTTTCATTGAAGACAATAGTATGATTGGCACTTTATACTATGCTATTATGCTATAATTATACTATTAAAGCATAACGAAAGAAAAGCTGTGCTTCACATACATACATACATGTTGTGCTTCACATACATACATACATACATACATACATACATACATACATACATACATACATACATATATACATACATACATACACACGTACATACATACATACATACATACATACATACATACATATACATGCATGCATGCCAGCCTGCCTGCCTGCTTGCTTGCTTGCACGCACGCACACAATCACACAATCATACATAGATACATACATACACATAGATACATAGATACATAGATACATACATACATACATACATACATACATACAGACAGACAGACAGACAGACAGACAGACAGACAGACAGACAGACAGACAGACAAATAGACATCGAGTAAAAGAGTAAAATGAAAAGTACAAAGGTGATGCATCAGTTATATCGATGAACTTATTTATCGAGGTTCAGGTACGTACCAACAAGATACGAATCATCATGTATTTTTTCTCATTAGTTTCTACTTCTGATGTTTCTAATAACGGACACTACTTTCTTGAGTAATAAATTTGTATGTAATTGAGTATATTGACGTCAAGAGATATAATTTATACCCACAGCCATAAGCCATAAAGATAATGGGACCAGCGAGCCCACACATGTTGCCACCCCCCCCCCCCCCGCGAGATACATATGATTTAATTCTCATTTGAAATAGATGAGATAAAGGGGATGTTATAATATTTCCTATGTTGAACATGTAAATGCTTACCAAGCACGTGTCTTTTTTCCCTTTTGCAGGGTATTATGGTGACGTAGCTTGGTAACGTGTGTGGTACAAAAGTGACCGTTCTTAAAGAGAAGGAGGAACCATTAATATTTTGGAAATAAATGCACTACCACCTCACATGTGTACACACGTGGTGATCATATCATCATGAATTCTTCAAAACGTTGATTGCGTATGATTCAGCTCCCCAGGTAGTCATTATCATTTTGATTAACTTTCAATATCAAATTGGGAAAACTGATCTATATTAAAATGATGTAACACTGTGAAGGGTTTAGGTTGTAGTATGCGCCTTAGAAATAAAACAATTGAAACTTTTGGAATTACTTTGTTCAATCAAGATTCTCAACTTAAAATCAATTACAGCAAATAGGCGTCACCGTACAACTGTTTCAAATTGAAATAAAATGATATTAAACTTAAGCCATTATAGGGATCCAACGTGGCTGCCAAATGATGTGTTAACAATATAGGGTAATAAGAGATTGTCAATTTCCTTGAAAATAAAACTGTTAACCCAACATTTCTAACAGTATTTCAAAAAAAAGACTGGAAACAATCTTTCGCTTGGCAGTTTGGCGGAAACTTATATGAACGTTTATGGTCTCCAAGGTGCATTCTACCCTCACTCAAAATTCAATATAAAAATTGCTCCCCACGCTATGGCAATGTAATCTACTGAAAACATCCATAATGGTGATAACATTAATCTAAAAACTGTTTCATGGAATTTTGAATTCACAGCAAGAAAATGATTTAAAATGCAAATAAATTTTAAGACCAATTGTTGAAAAAAATGTACAGGACAAATTGAAATATACTATAATACATGTTTCAAGCAAGCCATTACCATTTTGTATGATTCACATGTGTTATATCTAGTTGAAACAGTATACGTGGAGAGGTCAACGTTCGATATCTCGTTGTAGGTTAGTATCTGAAATATATACTGACGCTGATAGGATGTACAGTTTTATTAAGTATTAAAAACTTTCAAATTGCTCAATTTCACGGTTTGGAGAGATTACCCCAGGAACGACTTACAATGTAAAGCGATCCATTATGTATATTCTGTAATTCCATATTAAATTGCTTTCACCAATTCAGCATGATTTAAAGATGTAATCCTTTAAAAACGAAAAAGATATATAGATGGTGATAAATTTGATACGCTTTTTATTTTATGTTTGATGTGATACCCACGGATTGACCTTTGCTTGTTATGTTCAAATATGATATATACGTCACATAGAAACGTGACGTTGTTAAACTGAAAATGAAAACATTTTATTTAATCTTGTTGAGGACCAGCTGGATGCATGTATATCGTCAGCCAGACGTATTTATGTAAAGCATACTATTTGAGTTTTATCAAAAATGAAATTGGAACCTCAGCTGCATCTGCAATCAGCATGTATAGGTCGGGGTATATATAATGTTTCACTTAATAGAAAGTAGCGAAAGGGATTCAATTAATAGAATGTGTACCATGAATAAGTCTGTGTCTGTCTGACAAGATTTTGGCTCTGTTGGTAAGTAACGTTTATCACGGTAAATAAGAAATGTAAAAGTTTATTGCACGACTAGACTCGTGGTCCTTATCAATACTTATGGCTTTATTTCCATATGAAAGAGATGTGTAATTGCTATTGATGGAAGAGATAATGGAGCTGGAATTTAACTCGTTCTCTACAATATTCTGAGCAGTGACCGCAGAAGGAACGTTTTGCATATTCTAAAACAATTACCATACCCAAGAAAAAATCAGCGATGCACATTTGAAATCCCTAGAAAATCAAAGGTTAGCAATTGAAGCGTGTCCTTTTGGCTACCTGCACCACTACGGATTCAATGACCGATGATAGATGAATTGATGTGGAGTAGAAGGTCCGCACTATCTCCAGGAGTTCTTGAACTATCCCACTTCATTTAGGAATTTTCTGGTGATTGTTGATGAAGTAATGGGAGCCACTCTAGAAAAATGCATAATGTTATATCTTTTAGCAAAACTGTCAGGTTTTGACATTTAAAAAAAAAATTTAAACTGTTCTAACGTTTTGGTCATATCGAATTCCTGGAAATCATGTCAAATCCTTGAAACAAATATGCTGAATTATCATCGAAACTGACAAGAATGACCCAACATCCTACGGTGCATCCACGGCATAAGGAGTGTTGATCAGTCCATTTCTCCTCCATTGTCTATGAAGCTAGTTACTATTGACATTTAGGAAGCATTTAACCTGTATTCTGGATCAAGCGGCAAGCCATTTGACGTGAATGCAACGTCAAATACGGTGTACCCACCACTGAGAATGACGAATGGAACAGACAAAGATAATACATCACAGTGACATTTTTGTCCACAAATTTTAAATATAGTGACACTCATCTGTCTTATTTTAATGTGTTTAGGTTACTGCAGGAAATTGTTATCTCAGCACCATGTAGCTGCCAACAGCACTATCTTTCAGAATGATCCCCGTTCTCATTTTCTCCCAATCTCTCTTCAATATCTTGTCACTCCTCATTCAATCATTCAGTTATTGTATTTCATAGACACAGACATTCTGTAACAATTCATTGTGGATGGCGTACATGTTCAGGTTGTGATACATAAGAAATATGGTAATTAGTTGACAGGACGGACGAACACTGGGTCAAATATATACTTTGGAGTCGAGATGTTATAACAAAGGCTACGATCTTCATTATATTTACAGTGTGTTGATCATTCTTACTAGACTTTATACAAGACAAAATCTTGTTATTAGAAGATGTGACACCGTGTCAATGAGGAATAAAAATACATCTTTGGAACATGTTCACACAATTTCACACGTATCTGTTCAGAATGATATATGGAACAATACACATCACCAACGTTCTTTTAAGGCCTAAAAAATAATGGTTTTGTTTCGGTTACCCGACAACCACCTAGCTTTTCACTGCCGACCCTAAACATTTGTTTTAAGTATACGCGAAAGAATAATAAAATCGCAAAAATTATGTGAAGTCTCACGAGAAATAGCGGATGCGGAAACTGACATCAACTTAAAAAGACAAAATAAAACTGTTCTAAGACTTTCAATCTGTACATCTGATAGGAAGAAATAAACAGCACAGAGACCATTTGGGAAAGCAATGGAAAATCTGAACTAGACACTCACACTGAAAACGTTGTATTATAGAATAAAATAAAACTCTACCTACCGCACCTATTCTAAAATCGAGCGTAATCGGAATCACACAATTTTTTTTATTAGGTCTAATACCAGCTAGCCGGAATCATGGTGGCTACTCGAAGAATAACTAAGCGACCAAGACGTCACCGATTGTTGCAATGTTATTAATTTTGATAAGCTCAATATTCCAACGATATATTAATAATGAAATACTGTTAACGTATGTTAAATTTGATTTGAGGTATTACAGTTGGTCCGAAAACAGCATATGGTGCCATTAATCCCATTAATTAAAGTATGCAATATATTTGACAGCTTTTCAAGTTTATTTATATGCATAACTATCGAAATATGATAAATTAATCCCGACAATATTGACCTGCTATGCTTAATGCTTTCTAGAATGTATTTATCCAAAAAGAAATTGAGTTGGAGATTGAATAATTGCAGTAATACATATTTTAAAGTGAGAGACCAGACCCCAACATCATGATACAATTGTTGCTGAAAACATCACTATGCGGGCTTTTTAATGGTGGACTGCTCAAAGAATGTGTTGACTGAGAGATACAATATTATCTATACTGGCATTAGTGATTTTGGAGATCTTTTACGCTTTTTTTTCAGTTCCGATTACTAATTTCGCAATCACTCACTGAGGTTATCATTTCACACAAAAGACCACATTTGTGCGCCACTAAGGTAATACGAATCGTGATGACAAAAACGTCGATCGCCATGGAGGAAGTAGTATCTGACTAATATCTGACATCTAATGCCGTTGAGGTAACCGTCAACCTCGTTATCGCCATGAAGGTGACGTGTGTGGCCTTGAAGGTAACGGTTATCGCCATGGAGGGGGTGGTGGTGGTGGTGGTGGTCGGGGTTGCTTAACGGTTATAGCTATTGATACAATGTTTATTGCCATGGCTACCATGACCAGTAGAAACGGATTGTTTGAGGATGTCATAGATTCCCTCAAAACCCAACTGAATACATTGCAATAACGTGCAGTTAAAGCTTTCCCGGTTTGATATTTAATTTCTGTATTCAGCTCCTCAAAGTACTTCTAAATAAAAATTATCCCCTCGACAAAATACAATTCTATTAAACAAACCACACAATTCTACTATAATTCCACAAGGGTGAAAGCGATAGTTCATATTCCTGTTTACCCGCACTACAAGCTTTCTGAGAATGAAATATCGAGATGAATGTATTCCTTTTCAATTGCTCCTTTTCATCTCAAGAGAGTGGAAGAAGTGCCATCATAAAATAATGATGGTATTCTTCGGGTTAATAACATCGAAGTATTGCAGTGTCATGTAATATCAAACAGCTTAACATCAAACGTGAGAAAAGCCTGTATTTTTTAATCAACATGTTGAAGTTTTATAATTTATATTTCAATCAATATGCCAGCAAAGTCGAGGAAATGGAAAAGTGATAAAACACGTGTTTTTTCATCCGTGTAATATAACCCCCGAGACAAACTGAAATCTTTTATTACTTCTGTACAAGATGCAAAGATTAAAATCGACCCATAGTGACCTATACGACGCCATTCTAGGCTCTTTTTTGTGAATAAAAAATGAAACACAAATCAGCATGAGAAATCAATAGCTTGGTTATAGACATCTTTGTGATTGGTTAGCTATACTGTAATTTACAATTTATAGAATCAAGCTTTAAAAAAAATCACAAAAGAATAAGAATCAAACAACTTTATTATCATGTATTTACAAACTCATCACTTCACAATTCTTATTTTATTATAATTCAGAGTAGCCTGTATTTTTAATAGAGTTCGATAACCAACACCTCAGTTCATAACTCTTACCCCCAAAGTTTAATTTCGCCCCTTTTAGATCGTAATATATATATACTCTCATTTGCATAAGGTTGACCATTCCATGAACTGCAGGCAAAGTTACCTACCCATTTCATGAATTGGGCAATTTCACAAATTGGGTGTAACATATAAGATACATGTAGACACTTGGAATTCAGTTTACTCATATTGTATTGATTAATAGTTACCTGGTTAGATCAAAAGATACATTGTTTCCGTTTGTCGCATATTTTTAAAGAACTGAACAGTAATCTTATTACTAATTCCACGTGTACTTGTATTTGTATCTGTATTTGTAATAGAATAGAGAGCTTTTGTTGCATTTGATTAGTTTTCTGTGAAAATACACCACTCTGCATTTAAATCACGTACCAGTGGTTAATTCCCTTTTTACCGCAAACAATGTTTCATTTAGCATTTTTCGCGAAACGCCAGGTAATAAATGGTCTGTTGAGATAACCTTTTCCACGTCATGTTGTTACTTATCCTATCAAATATATGTGTCATAGCCGTTCATAGCAAAGTGCAATTATGTCCATTATAGTACTTGTTACGGATTGCACCCATTAGGTAACCTCTTTGCGTAGAACTGTAGCCATAAAATACAATTTCTGAAAAAAATCAACTAATTATTCAGGGCATTAACAAAAGGGCACATATTTCACTGGTAGAAAAAAAATTGGAACGATACGATACGATACGATATAGTCATTGGAAAGACAAATTAGCGGTTGAACTTTCGGTTAACCTGCATCACGGTGACACTTTCTAGCGTCTATACTTTCTAATTTCCTGCAAACACAGCTGCTCGCACGGTTCCAGAACACATTCCCCCGAGGAAATTAGAGGTATCGTATTTGAGATTGAAACTCATTATCCTGAAACGGCCTCACTGAATAAAGGTCAAATTACGTCTTAAAATGTAACAAGTAAAAATGATGTTGTGGTGTGTCGTATTATAGTTCTATTAATTGAGATTCCCTCCCCGTATCATCATAATCTGTGTTCTTCGTGAAGACCGTTTTTGCCAATGTACAAAACTCGAGGTAGTGAGATTCACGAAACCTATTTGTGCATGCAAGTGAAATACTTTCAGCAGTTTATGAGATATGTAATTTAACACGATGTTAAATGCTGTTAGGATATGTCCTATGGACATACACTCTTATCTTAGAATGTCACGCATTATCTATGCCTGACTATATTCAAGCTATCCTCTAATAACCCTTCTCCATGATTTTGGAAGTGTGACATCCCGGAGAGGATAAAACTAACTTACTCTGTATACCATGTATACGTCTTAAAAACATTGCAGAAATTTACCTCACGTCAAATCTACGTGTATATAATGGCATCATTTAACAGCATCTGAACAGAATTAGGGATATATTTTTTAATTAAAATTTTAAAGTTCATACATACAAAGCTTGTTTGCTTCTTTTGAAGTACAAAAAAGTTGATCATTTTCAATCTGACTCTCTCCCAGAACTTCAATACACCAGATATCATTGTATTAGTCTGAGTAGAGTTTGTTTAAGTGTAACTCGTGTTACGTGACTGTAGATCTCAGGACGTCACTTTTTTATACAGACAACTTTTAATGTTATTTCACAAACAATATTGCACATTTGCATTTGGAATAAGTAAATTTACATTCACGTGATTCGTATGTCAATTTCAATTGGATGTCAATGTTTGCGTTTCAGCTTAATATGCATCTATGTCTGGCTGTAATTTGTTCCCATGATATGCTGTATTCGGAAGTCTAAACACAGTAAAATTTCATCACTAATCTCTTCCCGCATCTGTGGTTTTTGGGCTAGCAGCTAGATCGACAGATTAGATGACAGCGTCATACGATTCACTGTAACCCTTTTTGCTCATCGTGAACATTATGTATTAAGTTGGTGGCATTGGCATCATGAATTTTTTCTATGCTAGATTAATTAATCTAAAAAAAATGCATTATTCATTTCAAATATCAAACCCCTTGATTTTTATTTGCGGCCGTCCTTAATATTTTGCGGAACAGCGCCATCTATGGCAAGAATAGGCAAGTGTCTGGACTGTCGATGTCATGTCCAGTCATGGTGGCGATGACAACACTTGTTCACGACCAGAATATAATATGTTATTCATGACGGAAGTTATTCAAGTGAGAACATGTCAATTATGTAGAGAAGCTGGGAAAGGGTTTGTTACCAGGAGTCCAATAAAAAGAAGATAGAGAGGAGGAAAAGGAGAGGCAGAGAAACATGACGAAGGTGTTCTTTTTTATTTTTTTTACTTTTTTTATTCGACCACCCAACCGACCGCCCCGAAAAGTAATAAGAAGCATACAAAATAGGATCACCCAATGCTTAAAGTATCAATCGGCCCACAGCTTCAAAGAGTCTGACGTAATTTGTTCAGGTATGCACAATGTACAGTCTGAAAACAGTCTACGCACCAAACACAACCCTTGTAAAATTGAATACCTTCATTCCTGTGAATTAGAAAAATACCGCGAAACGTCATAGCCAGATATTAGGTCAGTGTGTTTTATCGCATGTACAGTGAAAATAGTAATCGAATTTCGCATGGGCTTGTGGAATACACTGCGGATCTTTAATCTGGTGGGGAAAATTTATGTTAGAGCAGAACACCTATACCTGTATTCGTATGCATCAGTAATGCCTTACAGTAAAATTTGACCGGGAATCAAAATGTACATATAATTAAAGATATGCATCATAGGCACTTAAGGAATAACATGAGGGGTAATCGTTTTAGATTAAAGGAATACATATTTTTGTTATGGGTCTGGGCTTGAAACTAGCTAGGTATAAGGGTTTTTACTCTAGGAATGGTCATATACTTTTAATATTATTCACGAATTTCGTTATGTTGATATACATTTGCGATGCGTTTGGTTGCGGCGATGGGCATTATTATTAGGTATATGCGTATGCTTAAAATTTCTCCCTATCATTCCGGTTGTTAGGGAAAACACTGTTTGGTTGTTGCTATGGTTATATCCACGTATAGTCGTCATCTTTGGGGATATTCGTTTAAATAAACAAACTTTGCCATCTTGTCTTCTTTGCAAACTGTTAACGTTTTACAATTACGTTTTGATCCGTCTTGATTGAGTGGCGGGAGGGAGGTGTTTTGAAAGTGGAATTCTGAATGCATGGACCGGTAGTTATAAACCAATCGCACAATCAGTAATATGTATGTAAAACGACACATAACTAAATGTACAGTTTTCACTACAGCTTAAACATGTTATGTGCATTCACGTGGAAAATAAAACCGATCCAGGCACTATCTGATGACGAGAATGACGGAGTAGCCACAACCTCATTAAACCGACACTAGTCTTTACTCTTTGTGGATCATGACGTTTCACAGCACAGAACAGTGCACAAGCAAGGCTAAATCCTACAGCTTTAAACATCTTATATTTAAACACGAACGCAAAGTTTTAATGGAAATTGCCAACCTTGTCAATAAATACTGGGTTCATAAACCTTTTATGTTAAACATAACAGTTACAAGATACTTTAAATTACGTGATAGTTATAATTGTGTGCTGGAGTTTCACAAATTTTGTTCTTGTTGAATTGTGTTGTTGTTTCATATGTTCATCCCATGTTATGTATATCTAGTGGATTCCTCAATTGGGATACTAAGTAGTAGTAATTTAAAACATAAACACTAATACATTTTCCTTAACTGCACCTAACTGCTAGTATTATATCATAAAAAGTGGATGGTAAAATACCCATTTATGACATTTGTAAATTTTCACACATACGACGGCAGTAACATTATTAGTTGACTCCCTTCTCTGCCTCTTTATCAATACTACCAAGTATACGGAACATTGGCAGTAGTTTCAATGGACAAATTAAATAACTCAAATTCGTTTCAAGTTTAGTCAGGCAAGCACGTTATGTAGATATGGAAGGCCAGTGTATGAATTCAGTTTCAAGTGAAACTGATGGTTTACTGTGATTTATTTTATATCCAGTGAATAATATGAACTTAGGAAATGTTGCATTTCTCTGTGTTAAGATTGTATAAATCAGACACGTATCTGAGATTCGAATGCGCATCGCTTCACAGAGATGTCTTGGCAACCTTGGACAGTGATTATTGAAGCGTTGAATTTCTACATCTATAACACAATTAAATTGTACATGAAAACGTAGGCTTTTGTTGATATTTCGTGAAAGACGACAATATCGACAACAACAACAACAACAACAACAACAACAACAACAACATCATCATGATCATCATCATAAAACAACATCGACAACAACAACAACAACAACAACACAGTATATACATGTATATAATCTGAAAAATGTATATCGATTGCATACTTTCATAAAGTCTCACTTTGCTATATCTATGACCCTTAGAAGTCTAACAGGAAGAATGTGGAATATGTAAACCTATAAAAACAAGGGTAAATTACAAAACTAGGCACACAGACACATGAATGCACGCACACGCACACATATATATAATGTACTGTATGATATTATATATATATATATATATATATATATATATATATATATATATATATATATATATATGTATATATATATATATATATATATATATATATATATGAAGTCAGTGGTAAGATTTGTCCGTAGTACAGTGCTCGATACGTCTGCACGCAGAGCGGAGTATATGTTGAGGATAGAAGAAAATCAAGTCGGGTTTTTCGTCTCTACAAGCCTGTTTCGTGAGTAAATCACTCGTCAGGAGATGTTGATGTATATATATATATATATATATATATATATATATATATATATATATATATATATATATATATATATATATATATATATATATATATATATATCGGTGAGTATCAATCTGCTAAGACAGTGCTCTATACCGCAGTGGCAGAGCGTAATAGTTGTGGTAGTACTGGAACTCTTTCTTGGTTGTAACTCGAGTTTCACGCATTGTGCGTTCATCAGACAACTCTGTGTGTGAATATATATATATATATATATATATATATATATATATATATATATATATATATATATATATATATATATATATATATATATATATATATATATATATATATATAGCAAAACTATTACGCTCTGCCACTGCGGTATAGAGCACTGTCTTAGCAGATTGATACTCACCGAGTTATATATATATATATATATATATATATATATATATATATATATATATATATATATATATATATATATATAGCTGTGTCATATAACTGTGTTAGAGTTGTGTATGTAACTAGATGTAACATATGTATAGACAAAAAAGAAGTATTTATCTGTTTTGATTTCCTCCCAAAGTATCATTATCATTGGGTAACAGCATATATGCATGTTATGTCATGAAGTAAATTCCATAGGTTAATATATATACATATGCAACACTTACACCAAGACAGCTAAAACGCCATATTTCAACAATCAGGTAATACCATATTACCAAGAGATCAAGGTTAATAATTATGCAGTCTGTATGTATTGAGATTGATGCAAGAGCAGTGCCGTCCGTTTGCATGCCTCGAATAGGTTATTATGTGTAGATGTTGTGCAAGAAATACGTTACTAATGTTACCACCGGCGTCCTGGATTAAATGAAGAAGGAGTTTCTACTACGCATTTCGTGTTGCCAACTTCACTTTTTTGCACTTTCATTTTCAATATGTAATTCGTTATTCCTCCGAAGGTTTTATGTAATACGACATACAATAAAAGCGGATATCTTCTGTAGCTGGTTATCCAGGTTCGACGTACTTTATAATGTCCCTCAAGTTGTATATAATGGATGTTTTCAACGAGGACCTAAATCGATCCATGCCCTGGGCTGAATGAGTAGTATGTGACCTTTTGTATCCAAAGTACTTAAATGATTGTAAACGCTTGATGTTTATTCCTTTTAAGATTCAGTTTTACTAGAAAGAAAAGTACCGTTACCCAGAAATCTCTCAGGGCCAATACAAATGTTCTATCTAGATGAACAAAAAGACAAAACGTGTTGTCTGAGTGTATCATATTTCACCGTCGATATAGACAATCCTATACACTGTCATCTTATTTCATTGCCTTACACAATTCACATGAGTAACAATTACTCCTTTTCACTAATGATGCAGAAATGTTACAAAATTGCTCGCCAAATGGTATCAAATCGTATCTTTATCTCGTCATATTAAGGAGTTACTACAAGCAAAGGAGACACTCATTCTTCTCACCATCAAATGATTGAACTCCCTTTAAGCAATGATGTAGAAATGATACGATAATGGTCGCCACATCGTATCTTTTATCATGTCATGTTAAGCAAAGGAACATTTTTTCTTGCTATATGAATGTGATAAGATCGTAATAAACAAAACTGTGTTACCTTTTAGTTAAAAACGAACGATAATGAAACAAATCATAATGAATATATTGGTATGAACGAACAAACGAATGAATGAATGAATAAATAAATAAATAAATAAACAAGGAATGAATGAATGACTGAGCGAAAGAATAAATAAATAAATAAACAAACGAATGAAGGAAAGGAGGAATGGATTGGATGGATGGATGAATGGATCGATGCATGAATGAAAGAACGAGCAAATGAATGAATTGAAGAATGAGCGTCAGAAATACTAGCTGCACTGGAACTTTTAAAGCAAATGTTTTGTTAGGTATAATAACTTACTTGTCATATTGTACATCGTGAACAGTATTGAATCACCTGTAGATAAACATTGTAGCTGTATACATGATAAATCAAATCAAATTTATTTGTGGGTCCGCATCTAAAAATCAGTGCCCTGAACGGCGATCATGATTTCAACCCTTTTCTGTACTGCTTATGGATAACATTGACCACTGATTAGCATGTACACTATGTCCAATTATATGGACTAATTCTGTATTTACTAGTATCAGTCAAAGTGGTACATGTAATTGGTGACGTATAATGACATATGCATGTAACGTCATGTATGGCCTATTTCCTGACAGTGGACGGCAAAATTGATGCTGGAGTCAATTGTCAGGAAATAGGTCTTTGAGAACCTTATTTGTCTATAACATTATACTCCGATAATTACCAATTTGACGGAAAACTAGTAAATGCAGAGTGGGTCCAATTATTACAGAGTTACTGTAGTTCAAATGTTGCATTCTGAACTGTGTTCCCCGACAGTTGACGACTGCAGCATCAGTTTTGAATCCTCACTTCAACATCGATTACAGAGATAGTTGTTACAACTTGAGTGAAACTCGGTGAATTCACGTCGAGGCCATCCCTAGGTCAAATAATCTCAATAATGTCAATGACTCATGGCATTACATGATCAACCTCCATCACCACTGCACACTGAACTCATTCTTGCATTTTTCCGGCTTTTTAGAAGCATACACTATCTCAGGTATTCGAGCGTGTCGTAAGTGCAGTGTCATCAAGGAATGTCTCACAGAAGCAATGGATTAAAAGGTACTCATAGGCGACCAGATTTATATGTTTTGTTTTCCATAACCTCAACAATTTTAGGAGTCAGTTTAATATATGCTAGTGATTATAATGAGAAGTTGAAAATACTGAAGTGTCCGAATAATCCAAGTAAAGAAAGTGGTGGTCGACACTCAAAATACCTTGTCCAAGACAGAACAAGAGATAACAATAAAGGTAATTGATTCATGGTATCTTCTTTTGCCTAGCTTTACAAGCAAAGGAGACATTCTTCTCACTATCAAATGCTTGGACTTCCTTTTAAGCAATGTTGCGGAAATGTTACAATAATGGTCGCCAATTGTATCACAAATCGTATATTTATCATGTCATGTTAAAGAGTTACTGCAAGCATAAAAAAGGAACAATTCTTGTTATGTGTATGTATTAAGATCGTAATACACAACACTGTAATACCTGTAATACCTTTCAGTTAAACGATTCGAATATTCTGACAGCGAGAACGTTAACGAAAAAAACCATAATAAATATATTGATATGAACGAACGATTGAATGAATGAATGAACAATTGAATGAATGAAGGAAGGAAGGAAGGAATGGATGGATGGATGGATGGGTACGGGTGAATGAATGGATCCATGAATGAAAGAACGAGCGAGCGAACAAATGAATGGATGAATGATTGAATGAAAATTTAGTTTCATATTCTTTAAAAATATAGCCATTACTCAAGGTGAACATGTCCTCGGCTCATAAACAGTTGAAAATAGCTATCATTCCAAGGAAAACATTTCTCTACAGTATTGCAGTTGAATTTATCTATCACTTTTTCAATGATTGTTTTAACCCTCGTAGAAGCTATGATTTGACTTAACATAATTCTATATTTGTATAATTTGAACATCTGAACTGTTCTTTAAAGCCTCACTAGCTGCTCTGGAACTTCAAAAAAATTGTTAGGTAAAATAACTTACGCTTAATATTGTACACTGAACAGTAGTGCATCAACTGTCGATAAACATATTTTTGTAGCTGTATACAAGATAAATCAAATCAAATTTATTTGTGGGTCCGCATCTAAAAATCAGCGTCCTCAACGGCGACTACGATTTCAACCTGTTTCTGTACTTGTTATGGATAACATTGACCACTGATTAATATGTACACTATGTCTAATTATTGGTACAGATTTTTCCGGGAATTGGAAAATTATGTTCCAGTTATATCATTACAGTTTTTAATACGGTGACAGATTCAAAACCAAGCTGTTGCTCAAGATTTACACTTGTCACTACACTACCCACAGATAATATTGACCACTAATTAACAGATATAATGTCTTTTTATATAAATAAGGACGACAATTTAGTGAATATACATTTGCTTATTTGATGAACAAAAATACCTCAGTTGCAGCTAGTGTCGGTTTAATATATGGACTCATTCTATATTTACTAGTATCAGTCAAAGTGGTACATGTAATTGTTGATGTATAATGACATATGCATGTAACGTCCTTTATGGCCTATTTCATGACAGTGGACGGCAAAATTGATGCTGGAGTCAATTGTCAGGAAATAGGTCTTTGAGAACATTATTTGTCTATAACATTATACTCCGATAATTACCAATTTGACGGAAAACTAGTAAATGCAGATTGGGTCCAATTATTACAGAGTAGTTCAAATGTTGTATTCCCCGACAGTTGACGACTCCAGCATCAACTTTGAATCCCCACTTCAACGCCGATGACAGACACAGCTGTTATAATTTTAGTGATACACGGTGAATGCACGTCGAGGTGTCACCCCTAGGTCAAATACAATGACCCATGAGCATTAAATGATGAACCTCCACCACATTGAACGCATCCTTGCAATAGGTGCTCCCATATTGATCAATTAACTCGAGATGCATTTTCCCGGCTTTTGGAGCATACACTAACTATCTCAAATATTCGAGCCTGTCTTAAGTGCAATGTCATCAAGGAATGTCTCACAGAAGCACATTTGGATTGAACTAAGGTACTTTTAGACTACTAGATAATAGCTTTATATGTCTTGTTGTTCGTTTTCTATGACAGCCTCAATAATTTGTAGTAATCACTTTGATATATGCTAGTGATTATAACGAAAACATTATCCAAATAATCCAAGTAAAGAAAGAGGTGATCGACACGCAAATTACCTTGTCCAGAAACCTCCTCATTCAAAAGGGATACAAATCAACGTTTTAATTACAAATTGCATAAGAAGACATTTCAAGCAAACTGAATATTATTAGTTAAAAATACATCAAGTAAGAAGAAAAGAACAATTATTACAGCCAACTTAAGAATAGTGAAACCAAGATCAGTTCATTGAAAACGAATCATGGTTTTCAAAAATGAATAAAAAAAGGAAAGAAGGTAAAAATGATAAAGAAAAAAGTAGTTAGCGTTTAATACCTGTTTGTATTCAATGTTTTAAATAAGAGTATTGATAGTTGTTTACCATTAGATGATTTCATATTCCAAAATGACAGTAGCAATGATATATTCTGGTGAAACATATCTTTCTCTACTTCAACGGTCAAAACACATCTCAGCGTATTGTTAAACCCTTGCACATCTATGCAATACAGTAACAGTATTGGGAAATCGTACTGCGGTGGTGCGTATACTCACAGAACTATTCTACGAATGGCATTCTGTTAGCCTTCCGGCTATTTACAAAATACCTTTCTGACACTCCCACGGGCTTAACACTTAATTCAAGCTATCTGGAACGTTCTGTCTTTTTGGGCATCCCAAGATAATATGATTATTCAGATTGGCTTCCGCATATTTTATGCCCGGAACTGCTTCATTGCGATGTCTGTTAGGTAACATATTATCGGGCAAGCCAAAGTCATAGATCTTTTCAGTTGTAACGTCAATGAAATATGGGAGTCATGTAGTGTCTGTACTGTTTAATTTCAAAGTATTTAAAATAGAAACATTTTAGCAGGTTCCAATAAATGTGAAATTAGGCCGATGTCAGCTGTCAAATTATATATTGTGTGTTACACAGGTCGTTCACACTGACACGTGCACTGTAACTACCAACAACATGTGTTCTTAGTACTTGAACAGGGTCAAGAACTTATTAATACTATGTTTTTTTAGACCCGGTGAATGTGTTTAAGAAAACCTGTGTACATGTCTTGCTGGAAGTGAAGACACGATTCGTATATTTGTAGATAGAACTAAATTTGCTCTCATTGAAAGATAAACCTATTGGTTGCATATACATCAGGGAGTTGTCATGCCATGTTGATTAATGTCACTTACATTGGCAATCTCCAGTATTGATAACACTGTTCCGTTTCTCATTAAATATTCAACACACTGTAAGCAAGTGCCTTTCTAAAACTTGTGAATTGCCACACCAAAAACAGAATGTATTCAAATTAATCATCCCCTTCCCCATACTTTGTGGTAAAACATTAGAGTAAATTATACTGAACTAATGTAAAGTTAATTGTTAATTATTGTGTTGCAACATACAGTAAATAGATCAATGTACATGGAAGTGGTTTACATCGATTTTCCTTCAAGAATGAGACATCATTCATCTTTATTGTCACTTTAAGATAACACTATACTTATACTCCATGTCTGAAATGAGAGGGATGTCATGCGCATTTACAGCCCCTTTTCAAGTTTCCATTTTGTATACGTCTAACCAGTACAGATTGACATTAAAATCGTACCTAGTTAAAATCATTAACATTCCCTCGTCATCTGTTTTTGTAGACATGTTGTTGATGCACGTTATTCATTTCTTATGAAAGTGATAGAAATAAAAGTGCAATATAATGCACTGGGAATCTGCATTTGTTTACAAACATGTTAAGGTGGAAAGAGAGTGGTGCAAGGACTGTGAAGAAAGATAAAGGTTATGGAACGTGTTTTCTTGTATATGTGTGTACACCACGCCACATAGCCCTCAAAATGTCGGTATAAGACTCCCAGGTGATTGACGATTTCGCTAGTAATTAATATACACCATGAGACTTTTATATTCTACTTCATTGATAACTTACAATATTTTACTAATATGAAATAGGTAAAATATGACATATTGCATATGAGAAGAAATGCTTACTAAATTAGCAAGGTGATCACTAGAAGTAATTTGCGTAAACGGCGACAATCATTACTATTGTTGTCAACGTTGTAAGTGTAAACCATGAACACATGTCTCAGCAAACCTCCTGAGAAAAACACGAACATTACGATGTTATTCTGTACAGATGTTACAGTGGCTGTAAGGTACGGAGAGAGAGAGAGAGAGAGAGAGAGAGAGAGAGAGAGAGAGAGAGAGAGAGAGAGAGAGAGAGAGAGAGAGAGAGAGAGAGAGAGAGAGAGAGAGAGAGAGAGAGAGAGAGAGAGAGAGAGAGAGAGAGAGAGAGAGAGAGAGAGAGAGAGAGAGAGAGAGAGAGAGAGAGAGAGAGAGAGAGAGAGAGAGAGAGAGAGAGAGAGAGAGACTGACTCTTCCGGATATGTAAGTATGGCAACTCTTTGTTGTAATATCAAACGAGTTAAATTAGTGACAGATCTATACCTTGCCCCGTATGGGCTCTGAAATTACGATATTCGATAGTTACGGTATATGGACAAACGATGTTCTGCTCTAAGAGTAAGATTGCGAGGTAATCAAAAACATATACATGTATATTTTCAACAACTCATTTACACAAAACTTTACAAACCTAAAAGCAGGGAAAGTTCATTCGATCATGACAACTTCACTCAAGAATATGTTCCAGAATCCTGTATACAAAACAGCCTAGTATGTTGAACATACTTCTTTTGGGCTTGGTGGAACTCCGCTGGCGACGCACCTAGTAGAAAGCATATGAGCTGACGTGTAGTGTTTGATGCTGTCATCTTCACGATTTGGGCGAAGCTTACAACAGTAGAACGCACGCTTGAATGCCTGTCTGTAAGTCGAACTCAAAATGTTATAAATAAATGGATTTACAGTCGAGTTTATTTCCAAGGCGTAGGAACTGATGTTGCTCAAACACACAACAGAATGAGAAAGAGAAATCGGGCCAGATGACGACTCTTCTATTACTAGGGCGAATGTTTGAATAACTACTGGTAGGCAGCACATAAAATGTGTGACGGCTGTAGCTAAACAGACACGGACGACTTGTCTCTCTTTGCGGCGGGCTACTGCAGAATGTGATGAGTTTTTCGCCGCCATGATGATTAACGTGTACATAATAAACACTACTATCATAAGGGTAAATACCGACAGAAGGAACAGAACTCGTCCAACCACTGCACGTGTATCTGTTGGAGCTAAGCAATCCACTACGGATTCTATTGAAAAGAGTGATGACAAAAACCAGATACAGAATATAATGAAACAAATAACGCGGCCGTTATGAATAATACTGTTTCTGTATATCATGGGTTTACACATCGCGAGGTAACGTTCTATGCTTAACACGGCGACTGTGAACAAGGAGACGTACTGGTAAAGCCGTGAAAAGAACATCAATGTGCAATATTCTTGGATACTGAGTGACTCCAAACCACCGTTGAAGTAGTTTATCCATATAGAACAGTGCCACATGAGATGATAGAGATCAGCTACCGCTAGGTTTACAAAGTATGCATTTAAGACTGTTCGCATCGTCTGAATCTGTCCCACGACGTACATGAAGGAAAGGTTAGCGATGATGCCGATAAAAGAGATGGTTAGCCCGATTGAATATTGTACATGCGGATCTATAAAACATACCCCAGTGTCGTTATTGTAATCTTGCAACGGGGATACGTTATATGAGGAGGCATTGCTTTGTAGAGATTCCATTGTAGCAATAGACAGGGATTCACTTTAGGCGATCCACGAGACGAGTTAGAAATGTTGTGTCAGAGTTCGTCCACAAAATACACGGAGATAAGAAACGATGAGTTGTATTGGTAATGTTCAGTAAGCGTTCTTTCCACAAATCCGCTGTCGTTGAACTAACGATAAACCAATCGCTAAAAAACAACTAACCACACTATGCAGTTGTGGTCAGCAGTCAATCTCGTATATATATCCCCGTGACGACACAACTCAACGCTTCCTAGTAACAATGCGCAAAGACTTTTCCTCTAGGTGTATTTATAACAAGTAGTTGTCATGACAACGAGTAGTACATGGCATATCAATCATGAACATGAATATTGATGGAAGGCTCCATTTTACAGCATAGATTAAACATCGAATTTGAATAGACCTCGTCATATCGTACACAGATACTAGAAAACCTAATCTGTTTAGCAGCTGTAGTAATGATAATGTTGGATATCAGTTGCTATTTCCAAAAATAAAACAAACGAACGGGTCAGAATGTATGCATGAAATTCATACAAAATTATACATGTCCTACAAGATTGTCGGACATTTTGAACACTGATTGCTAAGTAAGCAGCTGTGGTAAAGTTAAAATATAACTTTCGTCTAAACAATATGATCCGTCACTATAGCAGTAAAAATAGTTTGAAATCAGTTTCCTAAAATACTGATTTCAAACTATTTTTACACGTATTGTTTGTTCACTTCTGATTGATTATGAACCTTCACTTTTCAAAATAAATATCTGTTGGTCTCCCAGTATTGTTAATACATAATTGCGAGTGATGTCTCCGACGTGCATTCCCGATAACGTAACGTCTCTAGTTTGCATTGATATGTACACGATGACATGTTTGAAATGCACATAGGTCTATCGTCACTAAGATATATCCAATCGACCTCAAAACATCAACATTTAGAACTTGCGTTATGTTGGATGACAGTATTTGTGAAAGATAATTTATTATATTCTCAGAACGGTGGTGGATATGGAGAGGTGGCAGCTTGATTAATTGACACACTGTGACTGACAGATATAATATTCATCATACACTACATTACAAATTACATGTTTAATAACACGTAGTTTTATCGTTCTCTTCTACACAAATGATTTTTTATTTTGCACCACATTGTCCTTTCATTTCCACACGTGTACTATATTAAACACTAGGTGTATTGTCGATCCCGGAGTACTATCAATACATCATTGTCATAAACAATTACAATTTTTATTTGTTCACCTTAAAAAAAGGTGTCCTAAAAAATAAAGGTGATGTAGAATATTTACGATGGACACCTTACAGTGCTTGTCGTATGTTCAACGTGTCCCAGCTCCTACTTGGTCATATCGTCTATATCAACCGACTCGTTATATTTAACGCAAATTTCCTACTCACACAAATTGTAATTGTCACTATGAAAAGATAAGGACACTGCAGCTTTTGTCGGTGCCGGATAGATAAATGAATCTTTATCTACAACCCTTGAGTAAATGACATTTTCTATGTAGGTGGGTGACTGAAATCTCACCTCACTACGATGTTACCCTTGTTGTGACCAGACAGTTACCATCATGCCGTAAATCAAGCGTTAGTACACGTTCAACTGTATTGATGAGCAGATGTAGACTACAAAAAGCTATAGCACAGAGGGAAATAGCATACACCTTTTTCGGGAATAGTCAGAGGATAGTAGGCATTCAGTTGTTATGCTGTAAACTATAATGCCATCACAGAGTGTTAGCTGCAATGAAATTAAAGGTTTATGATAATGATACTAGTAAAGTAGAAAATGGAGGAAGATAAATAACACCCAAAGTAGCCTATATATTCAATCTGACGTCGTTTAGAAATTACAAAAGCGTGGATTTACGAGGAGAGAAAATACGGACAGAAAAACAAAAAAAGAACGGAAAGAGAACAGTGTTTGAGTTGATCCAATAGAAAGTTAGACAGATCGAGATAGTGCGCCTTTTATATTGAAAAAAACAATGCTATCGAATGTAAATACATAAACATTTATTCTAAAAATATTACTTAAAATATCAACGGATCGCTTGAGTTCGAACTATTGAAACGTCTCCTGCTGAAAGTATTCAAAGTACATTCAGTATCATTGGATTGTAATCTAATGAGTTACCATGTCTGATACACAAGAAAGAAAGTTATAAACAAAGGAAAACATTTGATTCGTGAAACTTTAACTGGTGACCGGGACTTCAATCACACTTATTACAAAAAGTAGAGGATTCTGTTTTAAGCAGATATATAAGCACTGTATATATATATATATATATATATATATATATATATATATATATATATATATATATATATATATATATATATATATATATATATATATATATATATATATATATATATATATATATATATATATATACATAAACATGAAAGAAGACGAGTCTGATATTACATAGTGGAATTACACTACGGACCGTTTCACCCGAAGGATCGTCAGGTGTAATAGTGTGGTTTAATAGTATTCGTTAGCTATACATCCTGCATTATGTACATAACTTGTGTGTGTTCACTGATGGCTGTGTGTACACAAAAAGATTGACAACAAAGGTTACGTATTATTAAGTAAGAACTTGTTAGCGTGCCGGCATTTACTGATTAATTCAGTTCTGCTGTTCAAGTTCGTTGATTTGTCGGCAGTTATAATAAAATATTTTTCCCAGAGGCATAGTTGACATCGTTTGGTAACGTTAGAGTATGAGGAAGCCTGCTTGAGAACTGACCAGTGTACGTCGTAATTAATGTTGCTGTCTTTTAGGTGCCAAATGTATTTACTGAGTGCAGTGTCTTTCTTCTTGTGATCAAGTTTAAATGAAGACTTGTGGTTGTTAAACCTGCTTTTGAATTCTGTGTCACTAACGCCTATGTATGATTTGTGATCTTGATTAGTGGTGACTGTTGCTTTGTAAACAACGCTTTTTATGAGGCATTTTCCTGCGAGAGGGCACTCCTTTGGTTTTCTGCAGTTACAGGCCTCATAAAAAGCGTTGTTTACAAAGCAACAGTCACCACTAATCAAGATCACAAATCATACATAGGCGTTAGTGACACAGAATTCAAAAGCAGGTTTAACAACCACAAGTCTTCATTTAAACTTGATCACAAGAAGAAAGACACTGCACTCAGTAAATACATTTGGCACCTAAAAGACAGCAACATTAATTACGACGTACACTGGTCAGTTCTCAAGCAGGCTTCCTCATACTCTAACGTTACCAAACGATGTCAACTATGCCTCTGGGAAAAATATTTTATTATAACTGCCGACATATCAACGAACTTGAACAGCAGAACTGAATTAATCAGTAAATGCCGGCACGCTAACAAGTTCTTACTTAATAATACGTAACCTTTGTTGTCAATCTTTTTGTGTACACACAGCCATCAGTGAACACACACAAGTTATGTACATAATGCAGGATGTATAGCTAACGAATACTATTAAACCACACTATTACACCTGACGATCCTTCGGGTGAAACGGTCCGTAGTGTAATTCCACTATGTAATATCAGACTCGTCTTCTTTCATGTTTATGTATGATAGCTCTCCAAGGTGATCGAGCACTCTACTTGGCGAAAGAAGAATGAAATTATATGTATTTATATATATATATATATATATATATATATATATATATATATATATATATATATATATATATATATATATATATATATATATATATATATATATAAACCCAGTATATGTAATATGTCTATACTGGTCAGGAGTAAACAGTGCTCAATACATATGTTGTAAGGGTATATATAACACAGTATTGGTAACGGCTCCTGTGTATCATACTTGATACTGTGAACCGAAATAGCTTATGCAAATGTATATATATAATATCATAACTAGGCAAAGCCCATAAGCTCGCGCAGGGTAGATTCATTTGTGACCGGCTGCCTGGGCCAGGGTTCGTACACTTGATTTGGGTCATTTCCCAGGGGTGTTGATCATCAAAATTTATTTTATTGAATGACATCTAATTCTCCGACACAGACGAGAAGTAAAGAAAGTCAACACTCTTGTTGGTTTCAAAAACCATCATAGCCGGCCATGATATTAATATTGTTCATTTTCAATCAGCCAACTTATCATAGACCCTCCACCAACGTTGGTCTTTGGACAAATGTTTTGTTGACATGTTGCCGAACATCACGATTTCTGAATTCAACTCGATGATTTAGGAATGTTACTGTACCAACAAACATAGGAAAGCAGTTATTCTTTTTAGAACATGTAAAATCAATTATCGACAATATAAATGTCAAAACCACACTTCCACAACCCGGAAATTCAACTGCGCTATGTCATCAGTGGTCCGTATCACGTACTGCCGTGTGTCAAACTTCCAAATAGTGTAACAGTTTCTCCTAGTGGTACAGCGATGCCTCGATACTCGTTACAATGTTATGATAATCGTGCCAACAGGCCTACTGTTACAATATTGCAATGCATGGCGATGTTATGTCGCCTATGATATATATATATATATATATATATATATATATATATATATATATATATATATATATATATAAGCTCTTTTGATTCAAGGACTACTCTTAGTTAAGTTATTTCTTTAAATACATATTTAATTAAATAAAAATTATAACTTGGACGTCACTGCTTTGTTAGAGAGATACATTTTGTAACCAAGAGTGAACCAGCTCAGAAGAGTTAGCGAAATCTGGCCTGGCATTGAACTCATCTACGATAGAAGGCAAATTACTCTACTACTTATTTGTATTGCTGGAGTGAAGAGAATTGATAGTCCTAT
Organism: Glandiceps talaboti; assembly: GCF_964340395.1. Classification (NCBI taxonomy): domain Eukaryota; kingdom Metazoa; phylum Hemichordata; class Enteropneusta; family Spengelidae; genus Glandiceps; species Glandiceps talaboti. Next base: position 26,543,944 of record NC_135551.1, on the reverse strand, counting down.
TGATTAATTAAAAAGCCTGGTTAAAATAAATCAAATACAGTGCTTAATGTTGTCAAACATACAATCATTGTGTGTCTATGCTACAAACAGTATTATCTAGTCTTAAGGGTTCTAAAGTATCTTCTGTCGGGGTTAGACATGCATGGAAAAGGGGCATTTTAAGAGAGATGCATTGTAAACTAGGGAATAGTAATACATCCGAACCCCTTTACCTTACAAATAGCTTAATTAAGGAATCGATTGTTATACATGCTTTAATTATAACCTTCTTTCTTCTACCTGTGATTAATACGTCTATATACACTAGGTTGATTATAATGCAGCGGTGCCTGCTCATAAGTCTTTTACTTTGTTAAACTTTACAATTCCCTACTATAGCTAAAAGTATCGTAATCATGTATAACATGCATACTAGCTCTGTCTGTCTGTCTGTCTGTCTGTCTGTCTGTCTGTCTGTCTGTCTGTCTGTCTGTCTGTCACATGTCTGTGTGTCTGTCTGTCTGTCTCTCCCTCTTTATATATAGTATTTTATTTGCCACAAACTCAAAATCATATCAATATAACAAAAGAGAAAAAGTAAAAAAGACAGTGGAATAAATATTACACATAAACTGATGGATGAATACAGAGTTTATGGCTGGACCACAAAAATAGTTTGAAACAAACTAGTCAAGTTTGTGGCCCATACTACAATTGATTAAACAAAATAATCAAAGCAAAAACAAAAACAAATTTGAAATTAAAACAAAAACAAACAAAAAACAAACAAAACGCGTTCATCAAAAAATATATAACTGGCATTAAATGCAATGTAAGGTAGAAAAAGCTGAATTAATTTTGTAACAAATACTGTTTTAACTGAGATTTAAAAGTAGTCCTGGATTGTATTTTTTTCAATTCTTCAGGTAAGGAGTTCCAATGTTTTGCAGCTGCATACTGAAAATTGTGTTGCGTCAAAGTAAGATTTACTTTTGGAATGTAAAAGTTATCTCTCGCTGTATTCCGAGTGTGATACGTATTTGGTGGTGTGTTAAAGTAGTCGTTAACTGTTTGCGGGAAGTGACCGGCCCTCAAATCAAAAATAAATAAAGAAGTATTAAATTTGCATTGCTGGTGGACATTTAGAATTCCTAGTTGCTGAAAAAGAGGGGAGGAGGGAGCATCAATATTTGAAAAAGTTATAAAGCGAATAACTTTCTTTTGAAGGTTTAAGATAGGCTTGAGAAATGTATTGTATGTATTGCCCCATATCTCTATACAATATGAGATATGGGGCAAGATCATAGAGTTATACAACAGAAGAAGAGTAGATTTAGGTACGTAATAGCGAATTTTGGAAATTATGCCAATAATTGGAGAAATTGCTTTCCTAACTTTTTCAATGTGTGATGTCCAAAGCATATTTTGATCTAAACACACGCCGAGATAATTGGTTGACGTTACTTGTGAAATTTGTGAGCCATTGATGCCCAGACTTCCCTCCATTTTCACCAATCTTTGCGAAGTCTTAATAATCATGAAATTAGTTTTTTCTACATTGATAGTGAGCCTATTGGCGTCGCACCAGTCACATACTTTCCTGAAGTCGAAATGGAGTTGATCAAGCTGAATTATATTTGAGGGATTGTTGATAAATTGAAACAAGTTTGTGTCGTCGGCAAATAATCGAAATTCAAATGCATCAGTAGCGTTCACAATATCATTGATGTAAATCAGAAAGAGAAGGGGGCCTAAAATTGAGATAACTTTTAAACCAAAGTAAAGGCAAGCCTCTGACACCATAGTGACTCAGTTTCTGAAGAAGAATACTATGGTCTATTGTGTCAAAGGCTTTCCGCAAATCAATGAAAATACCACATGTCAGATAACCATTGTCCAGCTTATTAGCAATACCAGTGATCAGGTCAACCAGGGCAAGCTTAGTACTGTGTTTTTTCCTGAAACCAAACTGAGTTTTGATGAGGATGTTGTATTTTTCAAGATATTTAACAAGTTGATGATTGACAATAGATTCAAACACTTTACTGATTACGGGCAAAATTGAAATGGGGCGATAATTGCCAACATCGCATGGCGAACCTTTTTTTATAAATAGGTATTACCTTGGCAATCTTAAGAAGACTTGGAAAAATACCATTGTTGAGAGAACAGTTAATTATATGTGTGAGAGGGCATGCAATAATGTGAGCAGCGTGTATAACTAAGAGGGGATTAATTGTGTCCTGACCGGTAGCTTTGCGGGGATCAAGCTTGAATATTTCTCCCAGGACGTCTTCTTCAGACACGGGGTGAAAGAAAAAGGAGTTGAGGTAGTTCCCATCCAGGTATTGTCTAAAGTCTTTGTTGCTTGTAATCTTTTGAGCAAGATTGGGCCCAATACTAGTGAAATAATTATTGAATTCTTGAGCAATATCTCTTGTATCTGTTAAGCATGTGTTTCCAGGGTTGTTTGTAGTTAATTTATCGGGAGTACATTTGGTATGTGTTTTGTTCAACATCTCTTTAATAATAAGCCAAGTTTTGTTGGTGTTGCCAGAGGCATTTGAAATTTTATTGGTGTAGTAGTTTTTCTTAGCCAACCTAAGGAGCTTCGTCAATGTATTCCTGTACCTAGTATACTTATTTTTAATTTGGTTATTCCTTGGGTGATTTTTCATTTTCGAGAAAAGTTTATGTTTTGTATGTATGGATGCAAATAAGCCCTTTGTGATCCAGGGTCTTTTAATTGACTTTTGTGTTCTTGTAGATGTTTTTATTCGAAGATGTCTTCTGATAACAGTATGAAATAAATCATTAAAAATATTGTATGCTTCAGACGGGTCTTCGCACATGTGGACTGGTTGCCAGGATACATTGCTTAGGTCAGCTAAAAAGGCCTCTTTGTTGTAATTCCTGAAATCGTAGGTGTGTGTTTTGGTAACGTTTTCAAAAACGTGATGCAGACTTTTAATAATGCCGAAAATTGGATAGTGGTCTGAAATGTCTGTTTCAATTGTACCGGACTCAATAAAGTGGTCAGTAATATTTGTCACCAGGTGATCTATTACCGTGTGTGAGGTGTTAGTAACTCTGGTAGGGGTGTTAATTAATTGTGTCATATTGTATGTATTCAGGAGAGAATTGTAATGAGTAACGGGTGGGCTATCTAAAGATGTGTCAATATTCATATCGCCAAGGAGAATACAATCACGCCCGTTCACTGACACCTGATCAAGGCATGCTTCTAAACTGTCAATGAATTCATTAAAAGGTGTGTTGGGTCTTCTGTAGATAACGCCTATAACAATCTTTTTGTTGTTGATCATAGTTTCCCCAAAGATGGATTCGCAGTGATTAATTTTACATGTGTTAATGCGAGAGAAGGACAACGAGTTGTGAAAATACAGAGCGACTCCACCACCTTGTGAGGCTTCACGATTACAAGTAACGAAAGTATAGGAAGGCAAATCATAAAGACAGCAATTTGAATCGGGATGTAACCATGTTTCCGTTAGAGCTATAAAAGGAAAATTTTGATCTAACATGCTTAGAAAGTTAACAAAGCTATCGAAGTTTTTTGTAAGGGATCTGACATTGCAATGTAGGAAAGAACATGAACTGTGTAAAAGATTTCTATCAGAATTGAACTGGTTGACTGTGCAAGACTTGCAGCTGTATTTAACTATGAGTTCTTCGTTCATCATGAAATGGCTGACATACTTAGAGAATAAGTAATCGAAAAATAGTTACCCACTACTTTGAATATCTTCAATGAGACAAGTCTGATGATATTGTATTCAATAAAGAAATACATGTAATACGAGTATATTTAGTTAGACGATACGATCGAGATCTCTTATAGTTGCTACGATGATTGCTGGGTCGCCGACATTTTTCCGCACGTAGATTTTGCCATTGTGCGTCCAAATGAATTTCCAGTGTTTTTCGTTGCGTAGCTGATTTACCTGGAAGAAGAGTTGCTTATTAGTTGGTGTTAAGTTCTCGTTGATGTAAATACGATTGTTGCTTGTGACGCCAATGTTACGGGTAGTCTTGCCTTTAAGGTTTTTTCTTGATGAATACAGCTTATTTCGGAGGGAACGACGAACGAACTTGACGATGATTGTGGCTGGTTTACGCTGGCCATTACTTTGCCGGCTAGGTCTTTGAGGAAGACGATGTGATATATCAATATCATCAGGCGAAACATTGACACCGACGATCTCAGCTACTTTAACCACGATATTATCTGTGTCTTCATTTCCATCCTCAGGTATACCTGATATTTCTAAGGTGTTTCTTCTGTCTGTCTGTCTGTCTGTCTGTCTGTCTGTCTGTCTGTCTGTCTGTCTGTTTCTGTCTCTCTCCTGTATACCATCGATACAGTTGCACATCTGATGAGAATGTATTCCATAATTTTGACATCCTCATAAACCCATTCAATCGTATCTAAATCAATACAGACAACTAAAACACTACTTAGGAAACTTGCAATTCTGTAAAGAATGTGTTGGAATGAACCGGAAAGAAAATAACATTTAATTTTCTCGCTTGGAATAACAGAATATATAATATCTATGAGGCATTTCTCTATTCCAACTTAGATAAATGTCATGGAAATCTATTGCTTGAAGTAGAACTATCCACAACATATTGTAGATGTAAATAATAAGTAAATTTCAAATCATTACGCCTATTCATTTTAAGGAAACACAGATAAAATTAAAGACAGTCATCTTGATTTTTGACTTTTGTGTTTCAGTTTTTTGTTGCGTTTCGTATTTTCAAGGTCATATAAAAATAATTCACATTTGTTGGGAAAGTAGGACTCTTTATTATCCGCACGAATGATAATTTAGTACCAAAGATCGATATACAGCTGCAGAACAAAATCAAACAAAACGATAACAGTTTGGATAATGGTTTGTCTGTGATTGATTGATGTAATGCCTTATATTTTCAAATAAATATATAGGCAGGTAGTGATGGTATAGCTCGGATGAAATATGTTTTTTTCACTTAGCAATCATTTTTCAACAGTGATGTAAATTCTTTATTGTATCACTACAGGGAAAATGTATTATAGCATCTTACTATAGAAACACAGTTTCATGACCCTTATGGCTACACTAATAGAATAGTGCTATATATAAGGACCCTGGCATTAAATCATGAACATTTCAGAAAGATGTGAGTAAAATTTCTTTCTTTAATTGTCAAAGATGCTGTTATAGTAATGCTACAAATGAATGTACGTTGTAATTGACAGGGGCATCGCATTGCATTTTAGTAACTTTCGCATGTCAAAAGAATCATCAGAATTTCGAAAAAAAATACGTTTCGTCATATTTGTTTTGGGGTTGAAGGTTCAATTTGGATAACTGTTTGTGTAAATGAAATGTAACTCTGGATATACTCGTATTTATATATCTGCTAAAGTATCAAGTCATCAGGTATGCACATTCCTCAGATCAGAGATTTACTCTTTTTAGAGGAAAAGCTTCAGACTTATATACACTATCCATCGATTGCATATCATTCTCTTTGACGCAGAAGAACACATTTTGCTGGAAGTGAAATATATTCATTGTTGTAAAACTGACAGAAAAGCTACCACACTTTGGAGAGTTAAAATTCACGATGTTAAAATCAGGTTTTAAGTGTGAAAACGCTATTGCTGTGAAAAAATCGACAAATGTTTCCTTCCTAAAAAAGTGGACTTCCATGATAACATATTCAAATAAGTATTTATGAATAAATGTTTTTGACTGTTTTCTGTCGAACATCTGAAATGGGACAGAACATGTTTATTAATCTCTGTGCACCCAATACAAGTAATAAAACACACACACACACACACATACATACATACACACACAAACAAACACAAGAACGATGCAAACCTTTCCCTAGATCAGCATATAAACAAAGACATCTCGCGTAAACGCAATATATTGTTCATAAAAAGACCATTAATCACAGCCTACTAATTTGCTCTAATTCCAATGCTGATGATATACCCTTAACACTTATGACAAGTCGAGGTTCGAAATATCAGTAAGTACTTGTGTTTCAAATACCGTACTACTTCCCGTAAATATCATAGCCAATTGTTTCCATTTGCAACATTCCCAATTGAATATATGCCATAGGTAACTTGATCTCCTTGCATCAAATGCCGAGAGAATAAAATAGCTTTATCTAGACTTTATAACATATTCAAAATTTGTAGACAACCATCCCTTGTTGCTCATTAACAAGGTTGTATCCAATGTCAATTACTGAGTGAATTAGTTTGATAATGCCAAACGCATCTGCAATATTAGGGAACCAAGTTATTGTCTTTCCCATTACAACTCGTGACTGAAGGCTGTTCCATGAAATACAAGATGAAATTTTCCTGTACTGCCAACAGGAACGAAGTAATTGTAGGTGAAACTTTCAGAATTTGGACAACGTGTCACGGGAATATCTAGTAGACATCCGAGTAAAATTGATTTCTACTTTAAAATCGATTTTAAAGTAGAAATGTATTTTGTTATCGTTCGACACAAGGTTTGCGCTTTCTCAGTCTCCATTCAGATATGTTTCAAAAAACGGTAACGTGTTTGAAATAAAAGTTATGGAAACCTAAAAACGACCCGATTATTTTTTTTTAAATTACCACTCTAATTTAGACAAATATAACCTAGGAAAGAATGCGTCTTAGAGACCAATTTTTCTGATAATCAATTGTAACAAGGTTGAATTAACCAAGACTGTGCCATACAAAAGCTTATCTCTCGTTTCTTTTCAAATGAAAAAATAAATGTTGAATTCACCATCTTCTTTTTAAGAAATTTGACCAGCAAACGTTTATTTAATATAGACTGTATTCGCGGGTCATTTTATATTGTTAAATGGTTGGTATTGATATCAATTTAAATACAGTTTAAATACTTTATATGGTAAACCCTTGATTTAAACTGAGAAAAGAATAGGTTTTCTGAGCAATATAACAGTAATAATTTGAAATATATTTCCGATGCACGTCCTTTCTTAATCATGTTAACTTTAAAATGTGGTATTAGCTATATGTTATACACATAGATTATACTTCTAATGTATATTGACTCAGGATAAACAAGGTTGTTGTCACTGCAGAAAGTAAACCCATGTCCTATATTCTGTTTCAAAAGTAAATACTACATAGTCATGTAAACAGCATATGGTATTGATTGTCGAAGGTTTCATAAAGTAAATGTACAGGTACTGTCACTTTTGGAAAATATATGTAGAAAGTGTATTTAAATCCGACGCGTCATGGACTGTATTGTCAAAATATGGGTATTGAATTACATGTAAAAAGTGGAATAGTTGTCTTGAAACGTGATATTTATGGTATGTATGTATGTATGTATGTATGTATGTATGTATGTATGTATGTATGTATGTATGTATGTATGTATGTATGTATGTATGTATGTATGTATGTATGTATGTATGTATGTATGTATGTATGTATGTATGGTATGTATGTATGTATGTATGTATGTATGTATGTATGTATGTATGTATGTATGGTATGTATGTATGTATGTATGGTATGTATGTATGTATGTATGTATGTATGTATGTATGTATGTATGTATGTATGTATGTATGGTATGTATGTATGTATGTATGGTATGTATGTATGTATGTATGTATGTATGTATGTATGTATGTATGTATGTATGGTATGTATGTATGTATGTATGTATGTATGGTATGTATGTATGTATGTATGGTATGTATGTATGTATGTATGGTATGTATGGTATGTATGTATGTATGTATGTATGTATGGTATGTATGTATGTATGTATGTATGTATGGTATGTATGTATGTATGTATGGTATGTATGGTATGTATGTATGTATGTATGTATGTATGTATGGTATGTATGTATGTATGTATGTATGTATGGTATGTATGTATGTATGTATGGTATGTATGTATGTATGTATGGTATGTATGGTATGTATGTATGTATGTATGTATGTATGTATGTATGTATGTATGTATGGTATGTATGTATGTATGTATGTATGTATGTATGTATGTGTAGGCAGGTAGGTAGGCGGAGACCTGTGTGTTTGTAGTAAAAGTGAATGTATAATTACAATGGATATGTCATGATACAGTGTGGCCTAATTAACTCTCAATCCTTACACTTAATGCATTACAGGGTATCCTAAATGTCGGTACAACATTACAGTCAGGTGATCATTGCTTCTTGAAAACTACATTCATGTTGCGATGAAGGAAAGCAAGAAATTAAAATTCACTGTATCCATGTAATGATGACTGACAAAGTGTACTAATGAATTTGTTAATATACAGACAAATGTATACAAAATCTTTACCTGTTCGAGAAATTGTACATTTGATTCGGAACCCGTATTTTTTTCTTATATCACATGGTTGATATTATATACTAAAATGCTAAAGTTGTTTAAATTGACTCTTAGAGAACTCAAGTGGTGATTATTATGATAGCGAATCTGTAAAGCTGCGATAGGTCTTCTAATTATAATGTTTGTTTGATTCATGATACCTCATTATACATAGTGTTGTGATTTGTAGCGTAGTTTTCTGATACTATATTATTCATCCGGATGTATTCTTTCCAACTTCTAGAAAGTAAAAGAAACAATAATTCCGGATGTGATGCGGTTATATTGTAATATTTTCAATGTTGGTCTTTCAGATAAGATAAGAATTCAACAATATCGGCAAGATGAAAGATTATAATCTTGGCGGCAAGTGATGATATAATGATTTCAACCTTTGTTGTAACTTCCTGGTTTATACAACATCGGAATATATTAAGTCATTCAAAACAACACTTGCTTACCTTTGCCTTTTGAGCCATTTTAGTTCTCATCCTACAAAAATGATTTTACTTTGAATGGATCTGCTTTGTACCTTACAAATACAAATATTTCTAAAACAGGTCTTCAAATTGAGATACAGTAGAATTTTCGCTGTAAATAAATGGCACTAAAATAAAGTGTCAACGTGACAACACAACACTATTATTTCCTCACTACATACTAGCTTTGTATTCATAGCACTAAATACTACTACATACTGATTTGAAATTGATTGTGCTGTCCAAAACAGTTATCAATTTTGGCGGCTCTAGTTAAAGGGGGGGGGGTAGAGTGGGATGGTTGGGGTTGGGGGTCTTAGGCCTAACTAAAAGAATGTAGATTCTTTTCCTACATTGAACTATTGATCTTGCCTCTTATTCATTGGATGCAGACATGACCTTATTCATAGGGGCTGGCGTGACCCCTATAGTACATTCTACTAGTTTGATTTATGTAGCCGGAGGAATACCTGATATGATCATCTGATATAAAAGGTAATGAGGAAGTAGAGTGTAGTAGCGAATAGATATGCTTTGATTAGAATGATCCTTTAGATATACATACTGATGTGGCAAATGACAAAACGTGTAAAATCTGTTTGACCTTGACTTATACAGGTTGTAACGCACAAATCAGTCTGACTGTTTGACTTTATTTTTCACGCCTTGTAATAACTTATTGTAGTTTGACCTCAATATTATATATTATGCCAGCGAGTGCAATATCACAATTTAGAGTGCCTACACAAAGGTTGCCACCCTTTACCAAACTTTTGATGATGCCCTCGCCGAAAATAGTTCCGGGCAACAGTCTCCGCGCGGACAATACTCTATTTAAATAAGGTAATGTGTTTCGATTCTGACCAATGACAGCTCATAGTGCACGAATGTTGCGGCGTAATAAGGTTAGCTAATATTTGTGCATTGTTACGAGAAGTTACTTTTTCTCTTCAAAGTCGGTCATATATTTCTAGGTCTGATATTTACAGGCATGATGATGAATCCCAAAAAACGCGGTGTAATAAAGTGTTCATTTACTTAGATGTAACATCAAAATAAAGAGCAATTTACATGAAGATCGCATTCCTTACAGACCCCTAGACATTTACGGAAACGTAGTTATACAAAGTCGACCGAAACTTTACAAATCACTTGTAGTTCTAGGGTCATAATCTTGAATCCAGTCCACAGAGAAAACAGTAACCGAATTACCCACGATAATGTAAAATGCCTGAACATACGATCTATTGGGAACATTTGGAAAGCAGTATATATCATTAGTGATTGAAAATTACATTGTCCATATTACTATGCCATTACCCAGGAGTTGAGAATTAAGGCAATTTGATAAAGCAGAAGAGGAAGACAGAACAGATTGTATCAATAAGTCAAACTCACATTATTATAAACCAGTTCACATGGGCTGTTCACTTTGAACGCGATATCTGGTGATCTGTATCTTCTGCTAATCTTTAGGCTCTCTTTTGTCCGTGACTGCTTCATTGTCATTGGTTGGAAACAAAATAACACTTATTTTCTGCATTAAATAACATATTGCAATTTTCAGTTTGTAAACAAAAATAAAGATGAACGGAATATCTGGTGATCTATATCTTCTGCTAATCTCTAAGCTCTTTTTTGTTTGTGTTAGCTGGAAACAAAATAATACTTATTGTCCGCACTTAATAACATATTGCAACTTTCAGTGAATAAACAAAAAAGCATGATGAACGCGATATCTGTATCTGTATCTTCTATTAATCTCTAGGATGTCATTGTTTGTGACTGTTTATTTTGCTAGCTGGAAACAAAATAATACTTATTGCAACTTTCAATGAGTAAACAAAAAATAAATAAAACACTTGTTAGTCTCTCATTTTATTCATTGTAGTCAATGATTGTTTGACATTCTAGGGATGCCATTGGCAGGATACATTCGTACTCTCTATCTGGCATAATGATTTGATAGCATACTGCGCCGTCATTCACTGTATGATTTGACTCGATTGTGCATTGAATATCAGAGAACTCAATATAAAAATATAAAAATATATAATTGTTTATAGAAGATAAATAACAAATATGGAAGCAAATTCTATTTTCTTATGTTTTGGGCTTCATATCATTACCACGCCTGTTTTTTTACTTATATTTACTTTAAGTCTCATATTATAGCCCATATTTAATACACCAGGGATATCAATTTAATTACAAGGACCTCTTGTATAATGTAACATCGCAATAGAGATTGAAGCCGCTAGCCTTTTCGTAAAATGTAATCTGAAAATATCCTTCCGAGTGTGATATTTGAGTACACATATAAATGGATACAATATATTGACGAATCTAGACCTTCGAGGCTAATGTATTAATTGGTTATGTAAATCATACTAGACGTAGAAGAAGCTGTTCTTAAATGATATGTAAGGAATAGACTTTATTTAGTATGCATGCCATATCATTAAAGTTGCACGTTTTCTTTGGCACAACATAATGATTCTCTAATTGGGTAACATGTTACAAGTTATGTCGTTTGAATAAAATGTACTGATTTACGGCTGTTTCAAAATCAATGCTTTACTTTATCTGCTCGGGGCAAACATTGAAAGTTCGGTAAGAAATTTAAAAGTAATCATATTGTTTAGAAAACAAGTTAATCAGCAAGTCCCTATTGTGTTAATCTTCATTTGTAAAGTCATCATTGTGTAACTATATGTACTTTCATTTTGCACACTATATGTTACGGACACAGCATATTATGGACACTACATGTTTTAGACACGACAGATCACCACGTCACTAGGGATTAGAGTCTGAGGCGCATATACTAGATTCAAGTGTCTTTTATACATACTAGGTATGGGCACCCAACGTTTCCTATTACATATACCAAAGCGACTTTACTATACCTGGCATGGTAGTGGCTACTGTACCAGTTTTACTGACATTACCATTTTTGTGTGATCTGCCAGGGTAATATTTTGGGACCATTCGATGTTCACCATACACTAGGTTCGAAAGTTGTTTTGTTTCATTACCTTTCTGTATCAATTTATAAAAATAACCATAGTTTCTTCTGAACTCTTGCCTAACCTTATATGTGGCATCGTACCATCTCATGGGTACTACATTCATAAATCCGATAATGATAGGCCTATAATGATAAACTCTGATCATGAAAACTATTCTCCACTTGGTTATGGATTATAGAAATAGACACATTTAGAAAATGTCTCTACGACCATAACGAGTGATATACTACCGCAAAAACCCATACATGTTGAGTGTACCAATATAATGTTCAAAATGAGCATTTTCGGACTTATGTTTGTTGGCTACACAGTGTGGTGTCGTAAACAAACGAGGATGACACCTATCCGTCTTGTAGAATTAACTATTATATCATAGGGGAAACCGAATAAAATTTATTACTAAGTTATGTTTAATTTGTGGAGATATAGCCATAAGAATGCATAAGTAGAAATAAAGCAATGTGCAAAATATCCGTTAGTATAATTTAGGATTAGGATAGGATATGATCCTATTAATTCTGGCTATAATCAAAGTATATTACATTGTGTATAATCAGGTGATCTAGTCTCGTGATTAGCAATGGTACAAAATAGACAGATTAGTGATAGTCTACCTTGTTTTTGAACATGATTAAGCTTGTTGACATTATCTATTTGGACTTTGCCAGGGCATTTGATAAAGTGCCATACAGCAGGTTTATCAAGAAACTACAACTTGCAAGGACAAAGTATAGAAGGAGACATTGCTGGAGGATTACAGAATGGCTTGACAGCAGAAGACAACGTATTGTGCGATACATGGTAAAGGTTCAGACAGGAAACCAGTAATCAGTGGAGCGCCGTACGGATCTGTTCTTCGGCCTGTATTGTTTCTTATTTTTATTAATTACATGGCAATCGACTCTACAGAAGGATCTCAAACACATCAGTGACTGGTCAGATAAATGGATGATGCAATTCAATATTCGTACATGCAAAGTTATGCAAGATGTTGAAGAAGCAAAGGATGTTGGTGTCATGATACATAACAGTTTAAAACCAAGTAAGCAGTGTTCTGAAGCTGTTCTAAGAGCAGCCAGGATCATTGGCGTGATTAAAAGAAGGCTCACACTCCATACTAAGGAAATGATTATGTATTTATACAAGTAATTTGTCACAACACATATAGATTATGCATCTCAAACCTGGGCTCCACGGTTGAAAAAAAAACTTTTCTTCCGACGAAAACGTTCAACAATGTGTTATTAAGTTAATAACAAAATGTCATGGCAAAATATACACTGAAAGGCTTGATTTGCTTAGACTTACAACATGGAAACTCGGCGCATCATATCAGAAGGGACATGATGCAGGTTTTCAAGGTATTGAACAACACTGATAACTGCTCAGTTACAGTGACAAGGGGTTTGTATACAAGAATAACAGGACACAATGATAAACTTCAATACTACGCCCTCAATTAGGTAACACATTTTTGGCATGTGGAAATATTGGAATTAGAATCTTGACATTGCCGTGTTATGCAACATTCATATTGTATGACGCTGTCTTCATTTTTTTCAATGTTTGATTTAACCCTTAATATATCTAATATTTGTAGTTAACGTGCAAACAGTTGAACAAAGCCATATTTTTCCAAATGCACGAGAAATAATGTTTGGTGAATTTAACTTCTTACGATGATAGTGTATATTAATACACAACTGTCGTTGTTGTAGAAGAGTAACAGTGCAATGCATAGCAGTGTTTTGAAACTTCTGTGTAGGAATCGAGAGATATACAGTCTCGGGCATTAACTTTGGAAATGTTTTGCAAACGTTTTCATTGTTTGTAGGGATAAGAGGTTCATAACATGTTTCATTGAAAGATGTTTCAAGCAAACTACACCCATTTATATGGCTGCTAATAGTGTCACGTTAGCACATGTGTAGTAGGCACATACCCAAGTTGAAGTTTTGGAACCTGATTATATACCCCAGAATGTTTGCCTTTTGTTATTAAATGAATTATTTGTATATTGTGTACAAAACTATAATAGACGTGACGCCATGTTACTGATATTGAACTTTCTGTTACCAATATGCATTGTGACCTTGAACTTCAATTTAGTATCCGTGAAGGGTTACCTCATGTATAGCACAAACTGTATATACTATTGAAGCCAAGTGTGCTTAAACTTCCAAAATCATTATCAACCAGAATTTTCATGCTATGAATGAAATGTCGCATTTGCTACTGCTCATGCCATGTTCTACTACTGTATATAAATGTGTACACCTATATTATCTGGCTAAAACATTTCAATCAATAAATAGAGTCTTTCATCTTGATTGTCACAAGTTGATATTAACCTAACAGTGTATAATATTCTACTTAATACATAAAGCTTGACAACACTGTATTTTACCTACTTAGCTCCAGTGACAGTCGAATGAACTGATAGAACCTTTTAAACTAAACTAGATATATCCGTACTTTAATCTAAGAAATTGTATCAATTTAAAAGGTCTGTCGTCAATAAGTCGCGAAGTTTATTAAACACGTTATTCTCGCTTCAACCGGAGGAAAAGAAAACATCTCCTTGAAAGTGAAACTATTGAAATATTGCATCCACAAGACTCTTTCACACCGTCTTGAAATTACATTTCAGGGGGCAGATCACAAACATGTCGAAGCCGATACGTAATCTTGATTGGATCTTGAATTGAATCCATTCTTATTAACAAGTGTGTGTAATCAACACGCCAGTTCCACACTCCCAGTCAAATGAACACTTGTAAGCCGTCAATACCCTTGAACAAGTCACAAAATTCTAGAAGACGAATTAAATTTATTGAAGCGTCTCAAAAGTGTGCTTAATGAAGAGTCGAAATGGGGAATCCATTCCTCCGTCTACGTGAGATGCTCAAAGCAACAACAAATCGATACCGTGTCTATCTTGCATTATTTTATGTATTCCGCCTACGATTCCTCTCAAACTTTGTCCATCATGTCATATCTTTCTAGGTCATCATATTCCCACTTTGCACACAATAGTCATTTCTTCAAAACATGCAGCTATACAATTTATCAAGTTAGTAAATGACATGCATAATACAAACGACTTGCGAGGAATGCCATCGATAACAGGATAATATTGATCCTGCGACCCTTTTCTCCTGAATTTTGCCTTGTACTGCTATAAAACTATATTTGCTATTAAAGCTAAGAAATGCATCAAACGTTAATCTTAGCCAATGGCTATACACAGTGTAATACAGTTCTACCCTGTGTTGCTATGAAGAATTGATCTATCGCTAATGGGAAATATATCAAATTTGCATACATATATCATGATATTACATCAATTGTGCCCACTTGGGTATCGTTTGCAATTAAGTCCAGATGCTAGGGGGGAAACAGTAGAATAAAAAGATATCTATCTTATATATTTTGGTAATCCCTATACAGCAGAAAACCGTAAAGAATACAGATTCAAACCAGGTGTGGGTGATATTGTCTTAGCTAGTAATGAACGTAGTGATTTGAGAAAGTTATTGATGGGCTTCATTTCGTTCATATCGCAGTCTACTTAGCCCATATATGTCTACATAATTGTTGCATGTTGTATACAATTTCCTTACACCTTGAATATTGAATGACGATAACGATATATAACTAATCATATGATCCTTAATAATTCTTATTCTATCGATCTGACAACATTCAACATTTTTGATGGCTTCAAAACACACATTCAGAAAATAACGTCTATACAATTAACCTGTGTTTTGAAAATAATAGTTCACGTTTTTGATAACATGGTTTGATATTTACTAATGCTACACATTTGAGAAATTGTTTTTGAAACAAGTTCTTCTGAATACATGACCAGACATAAGGATTTCTAAATATTCACCAATTACCGAGTTTACGCATTAATACACTTTTTCAGTATAAGATATAGTTTTATTACGTGTATTATGTGTTTCAAACTGTCTAATTCATCAACTGCCTTAGTCTTTCTTTAAGACTTACTAGCAACAAATTAGGTAGTAGAAGAGCGAGCAATTCAGCCTGATATAAATACAGTATTCTGCAGCTTACTTTTTACTTGCTGTTTAGAAACCATATACATTTACGAAACTTGCCACTGAATTGCTCGCTAACGAAGGCGTCATTTACAATAGAATCACGCCGATCATACCTTCAGGGAAATGAAATACACATACAATATTAATACGACGCCAAAATCATACCTTGGGAAACCCTATTCCTAACAACTTTGATACCAAAATTAACACAATTGAAATGTTACCTATTAGCATGCCTTAGAGAGATCTTTCAGCAAACAGTTGATACCTTGATGAAAATGTGTACCATTAGTATTTCTGAAAGAGCGAATCTTTGCGTCTACTACAAAACACACACTATAGAATTTAAAAATAAATAAATGTTACAGATTTTTACTATCCAAATGACTGTCATTCATATAATTTTCGCCTACATTTCGTTCCTGAAGAGACGATTATATCAGTAACATCAAAAGATGAATTTATGATATTGTTCATGATTTGAAACGCAGGTAGCCGAGGGGGAGTAATGAAAAATTGCATACACATCAGAATACATGATAATTACCGAATTGTATGAAATGGGTTTCTTTGTGTGTGTTGCTGTTCGTGATCAAACGCGATGAGATTGCAATTTTCGTTATTATATTTCAGAGGGCGGGGTGATCAAATATATATATATGTAAATATATAATATGGTGTTATCGTGGATGTAATATGGTAACTATGTATATATATATATATATAAATATATAAATATATATATATATATATATATATACATATATATATAGATACGCACATAGTATATATATATATATATATATATATATATATATATATATATATATATATATATATATATATATATATATATATATATGTTATATATATATATATATATGTTACACACAATCCGTGAAAATGCCCAATTCATTAAATGTGCATATAACTTTGCCCAGTTCATGAAATAGTCAACCTTATGCAAATGAGAGTATAGGTTATGATCTAAAAGGAGCGAAATTAAATTTTTTGGGAAGAGTTTTGAACTGGGGTGTTAATTATCGAACTCTATTAAAAACACAAGCTACACTGAATTATTATAAAATAAGAATTGTGAAGTGATGAGTTTGTAAACACATGACAATAAAGTTGTTTGATTCTTATTCTTTTTTGTGTGTGTCCTATAAAAGATGCTCATTTCATGTACTGGGCATATCTTACCATACCCACTTCATAACCTGGGCAACACGATTAACTATTTCATAAACTGGGCACAGTTACCTACCCACTTCATGAATTGGGCAATTTCACAGATTGAGTGTAACACACACACACACACACACACACACACATTCACATATATATATATTATATATAAATATATATATATATATATATATATATATATATATATATATATATATATATATATATATATATATATATATTGCTTACAAAACAAAACCATTGGATATGTACGATTTTTTTTGAATTGCCTAGGATAGTCAATTACCGTTCCAATTAATATATCATGATTAGTTTATATTTTTTATATTGAAAATGCTTATCTCTCTCTCGAGGCACATTTAATAAAAACAATCTGGGGAGAAGGCTTGCGTGATACGATCATATATCTTGACAAAGGAGAACATTTCGCTAATAATTACAGCATTCAGGTATAGGTATCACATAAGATTAATCTCCATCGGTGACAAATGAATGACGTATGATTGGTGATCACGTTACCTCACATGTGACGAAAGTATTAGCTAGAAGGTATGGGATAATATCACCCTTTATAACTTTATGTAATTACCTATATGGACCAGTCATTATTCATAGAATTTGAATAGTTAACGTATATGGGGTTTGAATGGCATTGATGTCACGACCGATCTCTAGTGACAAAAAAACCGTTAAATTCCTTGAAAGCTATTTCTCAGGGGATATGACATTTCCTGTGTTAACAGGCGGATTTACAACTATGTACCATAAGTGGAGGACGAGTGTTTGAAGGATTATTTAATCATAGTTACACTTTCTCAACAGATTCAAAATACGCAGCGGCAATTTTCAAACATCTCAGTACTTACTGCTGTTGTTGAAAGACTTGAAAAATCTTGCCTTATTCTACTATTTTAGCATTGTTCAATGTTTCAGTTCGGGCGCTTTACTATTATGTAGTTGTTCACGATTCGTTAATAGTGTATACTCTCTTGGGCACCATTATCAAAATGATAGCATGGTTCCAAATACCGTTTTTTTATAACACTACCTTCTAACGACTGTGTAAATAGCAGATTGAAGGAGCAGTTTATAGTGTGCAAATTAAAACAATGTCATTTTACACCAGAATTGGAACTTATGCATACGTACAATAACAACAGAAAGAATTATTTTTCACTGCGTGACATCATCAAAAAACTGTAGTGTTTTCACAGCAATATGGCAACATAACTGGTTTACCCACCTGCCACAATATCATCAGTGACAAAGTCGAATGAACACAGAAAGAAATCGGAAATGAATAAATAAATGTACGTCATTCAGGTCACGTAGTCACCGTATCACTAATAATGACAGGTTAAAATATATGTTAACAAACCAACATTTCTAGTAGTTGATGACTGGAAGAAAGATTTGTCGAGTTTGATACTACGTTCTAATGCCTAATTTTAGAGTTCGATAATGGCTTTTAGATGTGATTTTGGATGTATTAAAATTACAATTTACTCTCCATATCATTCACCAGTAATGTCATTTAGTCATCGATAGCATTGGCGTTCATCAGATAAAAACTACTCAATCATGTTCCTTCACAAGTAAATATGTATGTATGAAATGAATCGTCCCTAGAACAGAATATAACACAGTAAGTCATGGTCAAGAGTATTCTCTTTTCCATTCTGTGTATTAAGATAGACAGTGCCTTGATGACGAATTTCACTGGAAATAAAATTTCTTAGAATCTCTCTCTTCTTTGCCAAAGGGAAGCTTTCGTAGTTTTTGTCCCTCGTTTAAAATAATAAGAGAAAATTGCAGTCAATCGTTCGGTTTTAAAAAGTAATCTTTTATTTTCCAATAGAGAGAATATAATATTCGGCTATGTACCATAATGGATTCTGAAATGGCTAAATTTTGATAACATTTGACCTCTATTACAAAAATATGTACGGTTACTCTTCATTGTTATTATACCAAAGCATACTTATGCATATACGACTAAGAACAGTTAGAATATTAACATACTTTGGTGCTATCTTCTCCTGCAGTCCATATTTCTGCAGTTCGAAAGAAATATATGGCAGTTAGACCTTTGACTATTAGTGTCTGGGGATGCACTTAAACAAGAGAAGTTTCAGATAACGTAAATTAATTGTCATACTCTTGAGAAATTCACTAAAGTCCTTTGTAAATCATCTAAAGGTTCAAGGTTACAACTAGAAGCAGATTTCTAAAGTGTCATTGATTTGCGAATAGATTTAATGTCGTATAATCACAATGGTCTTTAAATAGCAAAAAAATCGTAAATCACTAGAATGCGGGGTTGAACTCATCTATTGACACGGTGATACGCTGAACCATGTTAGTTGTATTGCTGATTACGAGGACGGTGACTGATTAATATTTAGGTGTCACCCTAAAAGGTTGAATTGCAATTATTATTATTATAATGAAACCGTGTGATAACAAGAAATATAGACGGTCATACTGTGCTATAATCTATAGCACATGATTATTATGGAAAGGGTTTATCAGCTCACACATATAGTGTCATGGACGGAATCGAATGGTGAGTAACATACCTTAATAAAGTATTGATTCGGCTTTGTAAGAAATGTTAAGCATTAGTGACATCAATGTCATAATTTACAATAGTTGTCACGCACGGCAATGAATTTACGGTAGTTGTTACCCCAGTAAAGCATGTTGTGAACTGTAATATCAGTCTAAAACAGTACACAAAATTGAAATGGCTTATTCATGTCTATGCCTATAAAGGCTTTCCTTCCTGTCTGCCATGATTAAGTAGCTACTCTGTAATCACCGCGATGTTAAATTGCGTTAAATCACTTGGAATAATAATTGTTTGTGTACCCTACCTAGTAAATCTTCTATTTTTAGTTGACTATATCATGTAATAGTATTGGTGATATGTTCATTTTATTTTACGTATACCATTACCGTTCTTTATGTGATTATCAACCTCTTTTTACAGACATGGAACTCATATTCTGAATTTTAATTGAAGTGGCCATATGGATGAGGACTGGGAACTTAATATATATTTTTAAAATCATTCTTAATAGAATGTTATCATGGCTTAATACTTGGAAAATCTGTTACAGTTTGCAGTTCAATACATTGTAAACAGCTAAACAAAATGTGTAAAGTTTGTTAGTGTTCGTATAATAAAAAAAATTTTTTACACTAGAATTATTAATTTCGCAATTCATTCAGGGTCCAGGAAGGACGTCCGATTTTGTTTAACATTTAATTCTTCAAGTAGGAAACCATCATGATAAAATAATTGTTTTAGAAATCGAAAATCCAATTTGAAAATAGATACCCAATACTCATCCATATGGCCACTTTAATTGCACGAAGGTATTGTACGACATCTGCTTTCAATATGTAATATTTTTCCTTCTTCAAATTACTTAATGGGTAATAAGTAATTCATAATCTATACAATGTTTACAATCTGCAAGAGGCGTGGGGCATGGTAGCTATGACACTAAATTGTAATATTGCCCGAGCGCATGCGTGTCATTAATTTTACTACACCGTCCACCCATTCAAGTGTTCACTCGTCGTTTATCTGAATCCGTCATCAACAAAAAGTTCCTTTTCAAGGTGCATTTCCAAATTCTACCTAAGGCCTCTAGATAACGTATCCCTCGAAATAACTGCCTTGGGCAATAGTGCAGGGTAATAGTCTCTGCACAGGCGGGCAATATCACCGCGCGGGCATGCGCAACAGTCTATTTATAAATTTTAGAAGATCATGTGAATCTATTCTGACCAATAACAGCTTGTGTGAGAACGTTGAGGTGTAATAACAATTTTTATACTTTGCCAAATACGATGAGAACATAACAGAAAAAAAGGGGAATGTAGGAATACTCAACAGTACATTATAAGAACCGTTAACTCCTGTAATGTTAAACCCGTCCAGATTTTGACGGACTGAAACTTATTACACGGAAATGAAGACAGCGCTTCCTGCCGTATCAAGGTCACTTCTGGCTATTCAATTTCAACGCACACCCTGGAACTTTTTTTTTTAGAAGTTTATAGAAGAGCGCCATTGGATGTCACGAAGGTAAACATTCGGTGACAGTAATTGATCTGTTATTGTCAAGAAACATTGACATTTTGAAAGCGTTTGTCATTTTGTCAGGGCTCAGACTTTAACGTAAATACGATGTCAAATACAGTGGTAACCACTGACCGTGATGGATGAGACTTGAGAAAATGATGCATCATTTCCTTCTGCCTTGGTTCTCAACAACATTTACTCATTTGTGTTTCAGTCCACTTTGCGGGCGATGAACTTGTGTTCAATGATGAATGTCTTCATATAAGTGATCGCGAGCAGACACATGTGTTCAGGGGATGGATAGGATTCTGCGAACACCGTCTTTTTTGACAGTGTTGAATGGTTTAAAACCATTACTGTCTATACTGGAATGCACTTTAAATGCTCATTTGGAGAGTTTTAGAGTGTTGTGAAAGCCAACACAAGTGATTTTAAAATTAAGAATAGGAAACGTAAATAAGTCGCGTATGTATTCGTACTTAAAGTACAAGCGGTAACTCATTCGATAGGCCATTTCTCGACAAGGTTCTGACATCACGTTTGTGTTGTCACGACATTTGCGTTTATAACCGTTACGGTTTCCTAAGTTACAAGAAGAGAACGCCACACATGGGACAAATACTACTTTCATAGAAAACGACAATATCTCCCACTAATGTATGCCGTTCAAATTTAATATGCTTATTAACAATGTTAAAAATCTGTAATGGTGAAGGCTAGAGAAATTGTTTCCATATTAAACGACAACTTACAAACCCAAGTCTTAGCCGGTACGTCTTGTTAAATTTTAAAACAACATTCAGCGAAGATTGTAGCAAAACAGAAAAGACTAGTTCTGACCAACCCATTACTACATATCATTGATCCTTATTTGTTATCTTTCTTAGATAAATGCACTATAAGCAGTTTCATTTGAACATATAGACTAAGCAGTTAAGTGTTTCTGGCCAGGACGTTTCGCTCAGGCTTCGCAGAGCTGCTTCAGTAGGCCCAGTCCATCATCCCAATTATCGCTTTGTTTGATAAACATATACAGTTCCTTTTTTTAATCTGGTAAACTGACAATTCAATTAAAGTTGGAAAAGGGACATATTGCACTGAATTGAAACAACATTACTCTTCATTTTATCATTGAGTCAATATGCACAACATACATAAGATAAAAGTCACTTTTTTTTCAAATTGCCCTCTAAATATCGAAATTTTTATTTCCTGTATTTGAATTTAATTTTCTTTATTGATACCCTGTTCTTGAATGAAATTACAAGAAACGAAAACCAAATAACTTCCATTACATAAATCTGGAGTACGTTATGCATTGTAAATTGCTATTCTGATGTTAGAAGTAGCCGCGCGCAACGCCATTTTAATGTTAGCATATTTATATCGTACTATAGCTGAACTGTTCATTGACGTTGCGAATTCCTTAATTTATTCAAATACTCATATTTCCACTATTACCCTAGATCTGATCTAAATATTACTAATCAGACCTTAAAAATAATAATCAATCGGAAAAATCTGATTAGTTTTTGAAATTGAGATCTTGATTAATAGCAGTGATTCTGGTGGCTATCTTGATAAGACGGAATCGTTGGAGATGGCGCCAAGTATATTCAAACCACAACGTTTGGTTCAACGAAGGAAAACACAGGCCATCTGCGATAGAGGGGTTGTGGTGAACGTAGGAAATTAACATGGTCCCGGCCACTGTCAAATGACTCCGAAGGTTTCTAGCGGTAATATGCAAAGTGTGCTGAATGTGCATGTCTAACATTTCAATGGCCAGTACATATTATGACAGAACCCCACACCCTCACAATAGATGGTGGGGCATACAGAAGTTATTTTTACGAGTGATTCAGTTTATTCTGCCACCGTATTATCACGAGCGATAGCGAGCAGAATAAACCGAATCACTAGTTTGTAGTGAATTTACTTGTTTGCAGTGAAAATACCTAACTAATTTGCATAGTCATTTGATACTTCAAAACTTGCGGTGGTCGCGAAAAATAGTGAAAAACTTTATGAACCAACAAAAAATTGTTCAAAAAGTGTGTAACAACAGGAAAGACGCGTATGTGCTTAAAAACAAATACATTTATTTGCTTATTTTCATTTTTTGCTTTACAATCCATTTTATCTCAATTTATCTCATTTGCATAGCCAACAGTGAAAATACCGGTTGTAATTCTGACTGTACATCAACATACACAGTGGTACATATGTAATGATGTTCATTATTTCTTGTGAAACTCTGTACTTCCCTTACTTCCAGGACAAACACGATAGAGACGTCGACGATAGAGGTGGAAAAGCTTAGATCTGATGCGGTAATGGGCAAATGAGGTAATGTAGGCTTTTGTATTGTATTGTATTGTATTGTATTGTATTGTATTGTATTGTATTGTATTGTTTTCCCTAATTTATGAATATTTTGTTTTCCCTAAGTTATGAATAATAAAACCGTACACTTACAGACACTAAAGTTACAATAGTGAAGGACATGACAAATAGCTCTAACAGAGATAATGAGACGTCTTGCCCCGCCACTTGATTAAATATTACCTCAATACAGTTTTAAGCTAATTATGTAAAACTTACAAATCTTACTTAAAATTTTCGTAGAGTATTATGTGTATACGAAACTAGTAACGCTGTTTAAGCATGTTCTTTTGACCTTCATGCATACAGGACGTTGGAAGACAGCTATATAAATAGCAAGAAACATTTGGTAACCATACAGTTTTCCACTTGAGTTGTTCGTACATTTTAGATAAACATGGTCATGGCCATTCATTAGAAGTGTCACGCTTTCAGAATCAATTAAGGAAACTATGCATGCTTCACTACATCATTTTGCATTTGAACAACACAATTTATAACCTGACATGCCATGATATCATTTTCAGCTTCAAATTCGTTTAGAACATGATTTCATTTTTCTATGAGAGATAAGCCATGTATACAATGGAAACCATTTGAATCGAAAGAAAATGTCGTCTGTAAGTTCCATTGTCTTGTCATGACACAAATCTTACCAAAATGCTGCATTTTATTCATGTAATCATTATCAAATAATATTCAATGAAACAATATACACAGACACACACACATACATACACACACACACTTACTACCAGGATTAGGAGGTCTTAAGCAATAACTCAGAGTTTCACCATCATGAGATGGCTAAATCGAAGCTTGATACTCCGAGTTATGGCTTAAGAACTCCTAATTCCTACAATTAAGTATATTACGCTCTGCTACTAATATTACATTCGGCACTGTTCTGTCCATAGAGACGCCTTTATTATAATATATATATATATATATATATATATATATATATATATATATATATATATATATATATATATATATATATATATATATATATATATATATATATATATATATAAGATATTCAGTGGGTCATAATGTAATAATTGTACTTTTCGTCAAGTAAGATGATAAAATACAGCAATTTTAATTAGATGGCTGTCAAGCCAGATGATGTTTTGTTTCTAGTAAACTGGATTCTGTTGTAAGCATCCACTCGGACAACGATGAGGTCGTTTCATCTAGCAATGTTATCAATTTTACTTTCTTTCAAATGACTGACAATATCTTGAATAAGAAATCGTTATCATTGCCATGGTAACATTGATTAGCACTGCAGGATTTACCTTTAGCGCATGTAACACATGATTGCGAATTTAGTAAGAGCTTTAAGGAATTTTCCATTTGAACAAAGTGTGATCAATTTATCAATGCGTTGTATTATTTCTGTAAATCGCAAATACACATTATCTGGTTCACAAAAATTGTGATTCGTGCTTTGTTATATATAATTGAAACGCAAGCTGTTACTATGGCAAGATAAAAATGTGATTTTTAAAAAAAATGAATTTAATTATTTAAAATAACAAAGAATAGTTTTTACAAGAGTGGCAAACGTTCATAAAACAACAAACACATAATTATACTTTCGTCTATTCTTGCGTGACTAGAAACAGTCATACCAGACTAATGTCTCATTACTTCAATTAAATTTAGATTCATGTTACTGCCCAAACTAGAAACACTCATATTGCCACTGTCAGTTTTATTGACTTTCGAATGGTTTTCGACAGGATAGATTTCTGGAAAAGGTTATCCCTAGGCGATAGACACGCAAGTATTGAACAATCTTACTATAGTCAGTCGCAGCTAGTTCTAAAGGCTTGGTAGATTAGAATCTAACTTTTTCATGAGGGAGAAATGACATGACATGACATGACATTTCGTGATCATATCTAATGTTTTCCAACATGAGGTGAATAGTCTGTAATCATCTTCTTTTACAATTAAATGTAATCAAATGTGTTAACTTGTCAAATGAATTATAGACGGATATGAAGACGCCGGCTATCAGAACAAGTGATGGTTTTTTGATCAATCACTATTCTTTTAAATACTCAACTGATATTTAGTATCTAACTAAAAGGGGTCGACGTTTTATTTACTACTGTCGCGCGTCTACCTCTAATGTTATCACATTATTTCTCTACATCATTTTAGAAATAACCACGGAGCAGATCAAAACTTCTTATCTAGACCTAATTGTCTACTTCAATTCAGTTTGCTCTCTTCTAAAGTGATTCTATACTTTTAGTCCAACTTTAATTTTTTTTTTATAAATCTATAACTTCTATTATAGTCAATTGATTGGATGATAAAATTACCAAACACCATAAATGAATAACAAAAGAGTGTCGTTGCCTTAATTTCAGCCACAGAATATGAAAAATATGCACGGTACCTAAACTATTTGATCCAGCCATGTTCTTCCAACTGCCATATAGTTCCTCATTTTTTAAATTAACGGTCTTTAATGTTGTCATCTAAGAAGAATACTATTTGCGAAATGCAAACATTGTTCTGAGTATTAATTGAGGGCAGCTGCGAGTGTACTGTGACTTTCCGTCACTCATCAAAACCTAGCTTAAATCTAATTAATCATAAGACATAAAATGGAAAGTCACGAATATCGGAAATGTATGTTCTGTCATCCCTGACAATTATAATGAGTAGTACAGCAAAATGCATACGGTCCATTTGTTTTTGGAATTCATGCTTCGGACATGACCGTTCTTGTTTGTAAATAGTATGCAAGTGTGATCAGTTTAATAAATGGTACCATGTAAATGGTAACTACAGCTGATATGTAAATCACTAGACTTTCACTTCATTATTTTCATAAAACTATCGACACTATCAATGATATTGGAAATATACAAGATTGGTATGTATAGTGATGCCACTACTATCGAACTCGTTATCTTGACACAATGGTCTTGTGGCGCCTAGAGAACTTGTATTGGGACACTTTGATGAGCTAGTATTAGGTAACAGGTATTTTTGCGCATGTCTTCCCATGACACGTATAGTCGGTTTTCATTTTGACATGAAACAGAGATGACATACTGGGCATATTAAATTATCACAGTTTACAAGTTAGTGTCTTATTTTGGAGTATTTAGAGGTTAATTTGTGACTTATAAAAATCCACAAAGTATCTTCAAGTGAATGTGAACTAGGGGATGTGTCTTCAATGGAGACTTTTCCTGTCTAATGTAAGTCTTTCAACAAGCACATTGAATAAATGATAAATATGGATAGAGATGCACGAACATATACATGCTTTAGACGCGGATGTTATCAGTCAACGTTGACCTCGTTGCCTGGCCGAGGGCTAAGATCAATCAAAGTCACTGTCTGCAATATAACGACAGGGCAAATTGCACTTACCTCGTCTAGAGGAAAGCCATGTATGTGAATGGATAATCACAACTTTTCGTCATTTGACAACTGAAGTCGATGCACGTGTTTCCTTGTATGACTCATCTGAATAGGTATTTTCCTCAGGAAGGTCTACGTCAACACACGTGTACATCAATACAAGTGCTTTTTATATAGGCGTGGGTACATACAAATCTGTAATGTAAGTGCACACTTTAACATTACATTGTTAAATCAACCGAAAAATGGTTCTTTATTCACGTCTTAACTACGATAATGTTTGCTAAAAAATTCTTACCGATCATAATCGATTTTATATTTCATTTCGTTGATATGTATTAATGGTACGCTATATATCACTTTCGTGATACCCACCTTGAACGAAAGCAGTTGCTTTGCATTATGTACTATGATTAGTTTGTATCCGGGACGTGTTGCATAGGCACAAATTAAGATCACAGACTAAACATAGTGGTAGCGTTAACCACTGCCTCAAATACTGCAAATGTACACATTTCTTTATTCTGTGTCATTAGCAATATGTCAAGCTCAATTCCATGATTGGAGTACATGTGCAGGTAGGACAACGTGACGAGTTTGCAAGTGGAAGAGTAGATCGGTAGATTATCTTTTTTTTCTAAAACTTGATATCGATATTGAGTTTTATTTGACGCATTGTAGTCGAATTTCAAACTCTCTAAAATGTTAATAATGAAAACGTTATCATTTTATTCAGTGAAGTACACATACATTACGTTTTTTATACCTAGTACCCTCTTATCAGATATAAAATATTGACGGGTGGCTTTCATAGGTATAATGTTGACTATTTTATCTCTTTGTATAATCAGGGTTGTCATGGTGTTAGTAGGAAGAGGAAACCACCAGTGCGTGCTTTGATTACATAATCTTTGGAATTGATAATCAAACATTTCTCCTATTACAGAGATTATTGAATATCCAACAATGTTTCATATATACATTCTAGTGACATTAAAAACACATTTCACTGATGTTTCCATGTTTCATTCTTTGGAGTCGAACATGAATTGTTTAATGTGTTCAAATCACTGCGAATACAAACCAGACTAGATTACCTGCCAACAGGTACATCTAGCCGTGTGAATTAGGCATGCAGTAACCCACACACGTTATCGAGGTCTTCATCTAGAAATAGGTCCCTAAGCTCAGTACTGTATTACCAGTATCCATACTGGAGTTAAGCGATTTTTACAAAAATAAACTATACTATTGAATATTTAAGAAAAAAATGTATGTGGAATCCACTAGTCACAAAACTTGCTACTTTGTTTCAGAAAACAGTATTTGGCATTCTTTTTCAAGATAACAGGAGGATGCTAAATACAGAATATAGCCCACAACCCGGTGGTATTTACACTTGATAAAACAGTGTTTGTTTGTCATAACTTTTTTCTTGCATAAAGTATAAACATATGTAAGTAGGACAATTTCCTGTAATTATATTCTCACTATTGTAAATCGGTGAAGGAACTAGTCTTGTTCTTGACAATGCATTGTATCGAATGTCCTTTGTAATGTAAATATGAAATTCGTTAAATTCAATATTTTATCATCCTTAAACTAAAAAGAGAATATTCGTTGTTCTGCTCCACGTATATATTTTAATCACAGATCGTGTATCAACAATTCATTCCTCAAATTGCACGGACATACAACACGGGGAATTTAGCCAAGAACAGGCTCCTATAAACTTATATATATATATATATATATATATATATATATATATATATATATACAAACATGCATGCATGCATGCATGCACACACACACATACATACATACATACATACATACATACATACATACATACATACATACATACATACATACATACATACATATGGGAGGCTTCACATATTCCTGTATGATTATGATCATTGATGCCATTTCACAAAAAATTACTTACCAACAGGTTTTCAGTCGCCTTTGTAAACAACAAAACATTTTGACAGACATCTTATCCGTTTGCAGTGCTTATCTGTAGATTCTTTATAGCCACTTGGCGCCAGAAATAAACTTTGATCTAGCCGATGTAAGATGTCCTTGATAAATCTAGATGTATATCTTGACTGGATCTTGTGTTATTAATGTGAAATCACTCTCGAGTAAGATTTTACGAGGATTGCTGTCGTTGATATTCGAGTGGAAAAAATCCTACCCCCCAGGATAATGACTAAGCTTGCGTATATATTTCTAGACGTTATCATTATCAGTGCGGACTTATGGTTTGTTTTTCATGAGCTGAGTTGGCCTAGAAGAATATATATATATATATATATGTATATATACTAATCCTTGTGAAAAAGAGAGTTCACAATTCTGGTATTTTTCGTCCTTTTGTTTCCAAATGAAATGTTACTTATGTTTTATTTTTACTCGTCACTGCCACTTGTGTAAGTAGTCACTAGCAAACTTGTCGCTGTATTAACTGTCATGATACTGTATTCTCATGCTATATGCAAAATTAACGTCATTTTATTAGACTAAAAGTATCACACCATTTTATACGGTACAAGTTTTTGCTAGTGGCTGCTGGTTTTGGGACAAGTGTTACTTAATGGTAAAATACAAGCCAAGCAATCTTTGATTTAGAAACAAAAATGACGAAAAGTATTCAGGAGTTGCTGACCATGTCCATTTAAACATTTTTATATTTAATGATATTCCGTTTATGTTTCTTTCTTCTTTTTTTTTAGAATAAAGGACCCACCAAATGGGAATTAAAAATGACCTCAATTATATACAATAATTATTTCCATAAGTTGAACAATACTCTATATCATCCCATCTCTCATTCTAAATGTCATCCTGATATTAAAAGATATTATTATATTTCGATTATCAGTGTTCTCAATAATAACTTTTGAATTCGTTGTCACTATGGGAGATGACAAATGTAAAGTAGTTGATGAATTCCGCCCTATAGTATATGACCATAGTATATTCAGTTATTAGGGAAATCTATTACGTTAGTTAGGCAATTCAAGTTTTCACTTTATTGATATATTTTGTCACCTACAATGGATTTGTGTCAACATGTACTTGACTTGAAAACCGTTGGTCTCTAAAAAATAATTACCTTGTATAAATGTACAGTAGGTGTTAGTTATTAGGTCAATTATTTTTACTGTAAATCTTAAACGCGGAGACAGAATATCTGTAAATGTTCACTCAAGTGTTGTATAATTATAATCTTTTCCCGTTTGACTACGGTACTGAAAAATCGAACTGTAATAAGACGCTGTATGAAACGTTATGAAATGTATATATGAAATACGATTCGTTGACGACACCTGGCTAGATTGTGATTACAGTCCATCAGCCTACACAGTAATGCTTTGTAGGTTTACAATATCTTTCTCAATATTCTCAATATAACGAAAAAGGTTAACAGAGGTTTTGAAGTCAGAACTAAAGGTAAGCAATGCAATGGAAAAATATTGCCACGAGACGTATAATTGCACAAGTCTGCGAATAGGTTAGTATATCATAAGTGATCTTCCAACAAGCCGCTTCTCTTTGATAGCCGCAGTGACTTTTGAAGTGACGTTCTGCATTTCGAGTTATTATCTAAAAACATTTCTTCAATGGACATAGTGTAAGATTACTTCATCCTGTCACAAATTATCCACTTAAACGAAATATACCAATTGCACAGTGTATGCTGTATACGATGTGTGTCTATCGTTAACATAACAGATAAAAGTGTGTATTTTATTGACGACTTTGTATGCATTGGAGGCCGGTTCCAGGTTATTTATTTTGAGCATTTAATTCATACGTAGACACATACATACATACATACATACATACATACATACATACATACATACATACATACATACATACATACATACATACATACATACGTAGACACATACATACATACATACATACATACATACATACATACATACATACACACACACACGTACGTACGTACGTACGTACGTACATACTTACATACATACATACATACATACATACACACACACGCGTACGTACGTACGTACGTACATACATACATACATGCATGCATGCATGCATGCATGCATGCATGCACACACACACATACATACATACATACATACATACATACATACATACATACATACATACATACATGCATGCATACATACATGAATGCATGCATGCATGCATGCACACACATACATACATACATACATACATACATACATACATACATACATACATACATACATACATTTATTATGTTCTACCGAGCTCTTTGTCTACTGTGGTATGTGTTTTGAGGTCATCATGGCCTTTCATTATGTAACCCCAAGAATAATTACACCATAAACTTTTATAACCCTTTATAAAAAAGTACATAATAGGTAATTGTCTCTCGTGCTTTCCAATCTCCTCAAAGTCTACTTAGAGTTATAGAAATTGTAGAGATAAGCAATGAATGCAAAGTCTGATCTATTTTGCAATTTTGACAAACTGATCCAAATTAGATAACATGTACGTTGATTGGAATTTGATAAATTTTCAGTAAAAACCAATGTCGTAAAATCTCGTCTTCTTAGACAAGGATTATCAGGAACAGGGTGCGTCAGATGAGTTATAAAATACTCCGTAATATATTTTAACAACACACAGATGAACTATGAATGTTATGTCTCCCTCGGCTGAGAGTATTAAATATTACACAAATTAGTCCCAGTGGACGTCATGCAATTTCTATTGCCAAGAGTAAAGCTCAAGATCGGTCATATCGAACAAAGACGTTTTTTAATGACAGTTAGTTTGAGTATCTTCAGTTGAACTCCTACCGGAGAAGTCCCCTTTAAACTGAACAAGTTCTTGTGTCTCAAACTTAAACTAGTCTTAGCAGAGCGTACTTAAAAGTCAACCAGATTCAGACAAATGCCGAGACAGAATTAGAATCGCAGACGTCTGTAACTATATATGTTAGAATCTCATAATGAAATGTTACAAGACGCCTGTATCCTTCCTTCGTTCTTTCCCACCTACCTACCTACCTACCTATATAATTGCCTATTATATTCACTTATGTATGCTATATTGCTATCTCTCAATTTTGGTGCCTTTGTTTGTTGACATTCATTATCTTTGTCAAAGATACTTGTTCATTGTAATCTCATCATGGAGTACAAAAGTAAAAACGTGATTTAAAAACGTGATAGTAATGACGTGATTTATAAATTCGCATAAATATCTTATTAGGGTCATGTGTCCGCTAGGTCACGTGTACCTCAGATAAAATAGCGGGTCAATCTATTGACAAAGAGGTAAATTTTCAAGTTGTGTTTGGAACAAAAGTTCAAATTAAATACTATGGTTTACTAACATAGATGAATTTCCATTTCAAGATATCTTATTACATTGGCGTATATCAGCTCTGCATGGATGCACATGACGAAGTGTGTAATAATAATAAGGAGAGAAAAGTGAGTTATATAATCACACACGCTTATTTAATAAGTAAATACACTCTAAGAATAAATCCTAGTAATCTAACACCTTTGGGCTTCAATGACTTTAAGAATTGTAATTCCTTTGATGACGTTTATCAATCACAAGTTGGATTCTCTTAACTCCATCGAATACGGTTATAAAAGTAATTTCTTTAGGTCACACATATTTAGATTAAATGTCAGTTTGGTTGTTATTTTTATCTATAAATGCTAGAATTATGTATTGAATTATATTGTTTTTGGAGTCGATTGTTTTTGCAAGTCAAATTAACCCGTAACCTCTCTGAATGGGGTCTGGCCACTGATTAGCTTCATTTTTCGCTATTTGTAAGCTCCAGAAATGTACCGTGTATCGTATTTTTCTTATTTTATGATTTTGTGTATTTATGTCGTGGTTGCATATGGCGTCTTTAGTGAGTGACGAATAAAATGACGGAATAACTTAATTATCTATGCTATTTGATCTGGTCATTAGTTCCCACGTTTATCTAAAACGTAATAACATTAAAACTCGGAATTTCACTGTTCAGTTTATGAAAATGGATGCATTTTGATAGATAACGGCTGTGAGATAATAACAGAGTTATCAGTTTCACAATTTACAATGTTAATATATTTGATATGGTACATGTAGCTACTACGATATTTATCACTACCCTTTATTATTGTTTGGGCCTATCTATTTTCCACATGTAGCCATCTATATAATGTATAAGGTGACATTTATGTACAGTGTAAACTCTCTTTATACCCAGAGTCGTCTAATGAGGAATAATATATTGTTTATAGTTTGCTTGGTCTTATTCATAGTGGTGTCTGAATTTATTCTCAGCAAATATAGACTACGCTCTGTCTCCGATGGCACTCTTTACAAACAAACACAATTCAATTAGCAACTTATTAGTTTCAGGCTATTGCATGCTAGATATACGCAATACCAAACCCCGTTATCTTGATAGAAGATCTGATACTATGCAGCTGCACAAACACACACAAACATACACACACAATTCCCTATCTTCTTACCTATCTACCTGTCTACCTACCTACCTACCTACCTACATATCTACCTAACTACTTGTTTACTTTCACACATACCAACCTACCTACCTGCACGCACGCACGCACGCACGCACACACACGCATGTTCGCATGTATGCGAACATAACCATTTCCCATAACACTGACAGAACATTCCGTGCATATTTAAGTGAAATCATTTTTTTTATCAGATTTCGTCAAAAGGTGATACAGAACAAAGGACACACACCTACGTACCATGTTCTTGATTACATCACTTCTTTCTGTAGCTACACGGGTACTTCAATCATCTGTCCGTATATTATTAGATATGACCTTTCTGTAAGTATCTTTATATTTGACCCTGAATTTATCTTCTAATTTTCACATACAAAAAAAATCAATTTCCTCAGTATGTCACACGTATGTCAAGTATTTCAAGGGAGTATACATGTAGCTTCAGGAAGACTTTTTCCAATGTGTTTCTCGGCCTCGTGAGAACGAGGATAAAACATTACTCTATAAGCCATAACATGCACTACGTCATTTGACTGATATGTAAATATTGCATCGTTGACATATGCAGGAAAAGAGCTTAGTAGCTGACGACTAGGAATATGCAAACGTCCAATATTTGTCGAATTTATGAGTAATGATATTGTTGTTCATTTGATTTTATGGAAATCCATATTGAAAACAGTGCACTTTACTTACTGGAGTAGAATACATATGAAACACGATACCGCTCTCGTCGTAAAGGTATATTTTTATGACGTCATGTCTTCCATTGTGTATTTCGCCCCGCAATTTTTGGAATTCAGCGTAAAATTACAATGGGACAATGGGACATACCAGGATATTTTGTTCAAAATATATACTCGGACATGCGAACTAGTTTTGTTCAAGTGCTTAACGGCGTATATGAAAATATGTTCTTTTATGTACATATTTGGAACAAAAGGTACTGTTTAGTAAATTCAACGCTTAGATATAAAGCTTATAGTTTCATATAACAAAAAAATGGTTTCAAAGAAGTTGTTTAACATGATATCAAGAGTTGAGATTGAGATACTGTATAGCTGAAAAATTCCGAAATAATATCCCTGTTTTAGCCTCCTACATATATCACGTTTTCTCAGCTTCTGCACCATGGCAAAGGTAAGATGCTAATGTGTTTGTAAGTAGGACGGAGAAAGGGTTTGGATTAATGTATACCCACGTAGAAAACAAGCTGCTAAGGATATTTTTTCCACTAAAAGGGTTTACTCTTTAATTTGTCTACGTGAGCAAGGACTTCGACTGTCTAGACTTTTATCTTGAGGCAGGATTCGGACGACATTTACAAAAGATTGTAAACAGAGATTTACTACGATACAAGTTAAATGTGTATACCCATTTGCTAAATCAGT
Source organism: Glandiceps talaboti (assembly GCF_964340395.1). NCBI lineage: Eukaryota > Metazoa > Hemichordata > Enteropneusta > Spengelidae > Glandiceps > Glandiceps talaboti. The sequence goes on along the minus strand of NC_135551.1, from coordinate 26,508,935 downwards.
GAACGTTGAGAAATAAACTGAGCGTTAATAACATATTCATATAACTGACACGTAATGGGATGTTTTCTCACAGAACTTCAATACGATTGTTTGTTATGAATACACCAATGACGTGGTTGTAAACGTGTAACAAATAATACATTCCATTTTTAAAATATACCCAGATACACAGATATATATAAATATAAATATAAGTAACCTGATCTATTGTGATAACTTGTGATGATGATACGTATTCACTGTGAAATGAATATTTCATGCCAGTGTCTCGAGGACATTAAAAAAACTAGAAATAGTATTCAATATCCCGCTCATTATAGTTTATTGTGGATGTGTAAATCTGGAATGTGTTTTTATGTGTTTATTTAGCATAATTTTTCCTGTTTCATCTATTAATCACGCTGTTAAAATCGTGCATATAAAAAGCCATTTCTATGTTATGCTCTTAAAGAGACACAGGCTTTTAAATTTGCTTTTAGGGACTATCTGACTATAATTTATTTGATGTCGATTCATCTTTCACATCAAAGCTTTGGTACATAAATACAGTGTGACATGTGACCTTTAAATCAACTATGAGTGAATCAGATAAGTTGTTTGCAATGTTTACGACCTAACACATCAGGCAGCTGTTTTTCACAAGGATATTCATTCTTTTTTCAATGAAACCAAGTCTTCATAGATAACACACTCCGTCACCTAATTGAAAAGAAATCATTATTGAAAAGAAATTGATGGAAACAAATATATACTAAAAATGTGTGCTATGCAGGAAATGACTGAATTTTGATAAGTGGTCCTGAATGCCAAATTCAAAGTATCAAAAGAAAGTTTACACCTGATGATATGGGGGTAGACACTTGAATGAGTTTCCATGTATTATATAATTTGAGGTATACAGTAAATGTTGATTATTAATTACAAATATGACCGCCTTTTGGTCAAATTTGTATAGGCAATTATGTTAATGTTAGCTTTAACCAGACTGCATAAAGAAATAGGATATTGCATGCACATATTATAATTACGGATGGACGGACGGTTGGAGGGATGCATGGACAGAGGCCATAGTAAAAGTCGTTCTAAAACAAATTGTGTATGTTTTCAGCCGTTCATAATTCAGTAAATGAATCTTTCGTGTCCTTTTTCACTTACACATAAAAGTAGACATTCATAATGAATGCAAAAGTAATGAGTCGAACAGTCCTGATAAATAAATTTAATCCTGACGTTTCGAATCAATATTCTTTTAAAAAAGGATACCAATTGAAAGGCAAGATATCAGTAGGTCACCACATAATATTGTTTCTTTGTGTAATGACATAGAACACACACACAGGCAGACAGACACAGATAGACAGACAGACACACACGCACGCACACACGCACATATATGTATGGTAAGACATGATCATGAGGCTTTATTTCACTGAAAGAACAATGGAGGTAAACAAAGTTTTAATATGTTGTTTTTTGGTACCGCAGTGAAAACTATATGTTGTGAAATCATAATGACTATCCAGAACCCAAAGTTTATATTTTTTGGAGTGCCGTACCCCTTTAATAATCAATCAGTCAACCAACCAAATAACCAACCAACCAACAAGCCAGCCAGCCAACCAGCCAACCAAGTCTTCTCCGGAGTAAAACGTTGTTTTGGTGGTCAGAGCTCTGATGGTTGTGTATTTGAATTGATATGTGTTACAGGTCTCTAGAGGTAGTATAGGTCATTTTTTTTCAATGAATGCTTTGCATGCAACAGTTATTCTAGAAATTTTCGCCCGTTTTATAATAATTTTCCCAATTTAGTTTTATAAACATTGCTGTAATACTGTTCGATTTGCTCTAGCTGAACTAGCAGAGTAAACCTGGCACATTCTCCAAGCTCCATTTCATTATCATATCTACCTCTTTTAATTGATGATATACCGATTATCATGTCCTTTACATCGAGCCGAACGATGCCCTTAATTTGTAACTAATTAACTGAATTCAGCTAATAGCTATAATTTCCCTTATTCATTGTGATGATGATATATCAGTTATTAATTTCATAAATGCATTAATAACCAGCAGTACAACTAAGCAACTATCAGGTCATGTGAAAGTTCATATGCGAAATGATGAACTACTTCCCAGTAATGTCCTTTAGTAAATTAATTTCCTTTCTAGACTTGGTTTAGCAGCAGCAGAAGTTGATGTTAGCTCTAAGTAATGTATTAGAATGTTATGAATTATTAAGAATGTATCTCATATTTTTAGCGCTAGAGTAATAGTGCCGAAATCATTTCAAAGACATGTTGAATGTACCATGGAGACTACATCTGTTCAAACATATTGTTTTGAATGTATAGTCTTCTCTGGCATAAACAAACAAAATTGTCTGTGTATCATTAAATTGTAAAGGTGTCATAAAACGATACGATACCTCAATGCAGAGATACTTGTAAGCAAAGTGAACCTTCTGGTATACACAGAGACACAGTTGATATGTATGTATGTATGTATGTATGTATGTATGTATGTATGTATGTATGTATGTATGTATGTATGCATGCATGCATGCATGTATGCCTGCCAGCCTCCTACCTACCTGCATGAATGCATGGATGCATGCATACATACTTACATACATACATACATACATACATGCATGCATGCATGCATGCACGCACGCACGCACGCACGCACACACACACACACACACACACACATTATGTATGCATGCATTCATGCAGGTAGGTAGGAGGCTGGCAGGCATACATGCATGCATGCATGCATACATACATACATACATACATACATACATACATACATACACACACATACATACATACATACATACATACATACATACATACATACATACATACATACATACAATTGTTCATATAGACACAGAAAACTTAAGCGAAGAGCATGACACTATTTCGTTCACAACATTAAGTTAGTAGTGTATTGTTGAACAAATAATCATTTACATCACAGACGTCCTTGAGGTGCATCTTCATATCTATGCAATAGATTAACAATGGCAGATTTACTGTGAGACTTATCTGTGAGACCTAGTTACAGCTTGAAATCTTAAAACACGACACATACTAATATAACGTGTATAGAATCCGTGCTCGAAATAAAATTGCCATATTAATTTTCTGTAGTAGACTTTAATGATAAATCAATCTTTGTATAAAAAATAAATCTTTAAATACGTCTGCAAACATGATTTAATTTGTCCGATCATTTTATCTACTACACCAAAAATAAGAACTAAAGATTAACATTCCGGTGAAACCTCTTCCAATTACTATCAATTTTCTTATGGGAACGTTTATTATGTATATTTTAATATCAACATTAGTGAATATTAAAAATTGCTTAAACTATCCAACCTTTGAATGACCCAACTGTAGAGCAATTATGTCGTACCCTAGACAACTCAAATCTTACGCGATTAGTGCAGCCGGGTAGCTTTTTTCAGGCATGTATACTGATAACGGGCAGACACGCTTTTGTCCTGTCTCCTTTTGATTCAGCACAAGTACCATATGCTACAACCATTTGACAACCGGCTGAAAATCCAGCGACATAACGGCGCTCTTCTTAACTTGTGTAATCTTTTTAATCCGACTCTGGTTGTACTCAAAATATAAGAAATAACTTCAGGCGATAAACAGTCATGCTTAAAACCATGTTATTACTTCGATAATCTGACTGTTTTTTTTTCTGTTTTTAAATATGATCAGAAAATAGTCAGCTGCCGATCGCTCGCATGGTCCCATAAGGATCAAACACTACACCTGATGAGAGCTTAATAGAAAGAAAGACATATTCAACATATACAATGAACAAATATGAAGGGATTAAATAAAAGAAAGCTACACCTTGAGGACCATTTAAGTCCAAAGAATATGACTGACAGCAGATTCAGTGCACTGAAATCTGAATTACTCTGTGAGCTATAATTCTACAAACGCCCTTTGCACTGTAATACAAAGAATGATACATAGCTATTCTAAATCTATACACGTAGAGATCCACAATATATCATTCATTGATATATGTTGTGAAAAGAAAGATATAACTTTGTGAATGCTTGCATTTAAAAAGAAAAAAAGATATGTTATCGATTATTGAAATTAGTATAACTTTATCTGCACACACCTGTCAGGCTAGATAGATGTATAATCATATTAGTACCATGGTGCATATAACTCATCACTAATTTGGTAAACTATCTGACATTTTGCACATTGTTTGAATTTGATTCGAATTTATGTTTTAAAAGGTTGAGAATAAGAACCTCCATGGATGTTTTATTTAATCGTCTTCAGGATTTCCATTTATATTTTAATGACGTTCGTCTCCATGGAAAGCAATATGTTGGAGATTGATTATCAACAAAAAAAATAAGATCGATAGGAGACACATTCAGCCGAGTGGGCTCAACAAAACTATGGTTACAAGTTGCCGATGTAGATTTGACTACGACTTGAACCTAACGTATCTAACCATTTATCATTCAAAGCAATAAACGGTAAATATAAACAAACCAAATCCCAGAACATTAATTAAAGAAAACACCGTTTTGAGCAACGGTGGCAGGTCACAGACACTTTTTATGGTCTACGTCACACAACTGAATGTGGTTGATATCGACATGATTGTCCTTGAGAGAGCGTTGCAATGGCAGTATCAGACGTTTAAAACATGGAAGATGAATGAAAAACACAACATTCGTAATTCGAGTTTAAATGGGATAAACTATCTTTATAGACTATCAATATGATTTTAGTGACATTAAACTATTACGTTTGCAGTGCTTGCTTTATTGAAGTTATGTTAACGACATTAGCGAATTGAAGGCGAGTTGCACATCATCATTGAATGCTTGGTTGAATTACTCAAATGAGACGTCGGTCAAAAAAGTTTGAAGGAGATCATGCTGACATCAGGGCGTCACCTAGTCTCACTGCCAGACTCGTGACTATCGTCCCTAATCTTTGTATGTATGCCGAGCAGCTTAGCCGCGAGAAAAGAGGGACTTGTCGAAGCCGCTTGGCATACATACAAAGATTAGGGACGATAGTCACGAGTCTGGCAGCGAGACTAGGCGTCACCATACCTGTAACACCTGTGGGAATTTGGTGAAGTACAAAGCAGCCAGCAGCCATTCAACACAGGCAACATGTAGATGACAGTGGTCCACTTCAACAACGCCCCGTCGTCGACTAATAGCGTCAGAGGGGAAACAGTGTCCGAATAACGACGTGTTGTCAGAACCGAGGTTTTGCTGTGGTACTCTACTCGTACATGCTTTATGTGGGTTATTAATTTGCTTAATTGGATTAATACAAATCATCATTTAATCATTTATAAGTTTCGTATTTTGTCTTTTAGGGGCGAAATGGCCGATTAAAGCACGTATTGTACAGTAGACCACTATGTTTATGAAATGGATGGATGGCTTCGTTGATGGTAGTCTCCCAAATAGGTTTGGCGTTAACGCTCAGCCTACCGACTCAGTATTTCAATCACATTAGTTTCCTCGGATACCATGAGCAGAAGCTGATTGATTGAATGAGTCACATGGTGCCAATTAGTTGTGTTGTGTTGTTGTGATGTGACCTAGTTTGGCCGTGTGTGGAATGTGACTTCTGTACAAATGTCAACAGGTGACATATTAATCTTACGCTGAACTTTCCTCATAGTTATCAGCTGCAGATAAGAAGGTGTGGCCAAATTACTGAAATTGATAAAACAAAGTTTGCGGGCTGGATGGAGAGAATGACCTCTCAACTTATCAGGGAGGCTACATAGAAGATACTAGATGAAACAACGTGTGGGACTGGACCCAAGATGATATTTGGCATTTATGCTCATATTAGACAGAATAAGGCTGTATATGACGGCTGTAGTTATAGAGACATTGTGTGTAGGATGATCTCTGACTGTGTTTGAGGCTGCTGGATGTACGTATACCTGTAGAGCAGCCTTAGGATGTCAACATGGCTTGCCTACCCAAGAAATCTTGCCAATGGCTTCTTTTTGTACAGCGATTGCGCACCCTTAGAGACAACGTCTCGGGTGAAAAAAAACTTGTCGTCAATCCAGCTCGCAACAGACTTCGCTATGATCGAGCCACCCGTACTACATTCATTGTAAACATTCATTCATTGGCTATATTATAATTTTGACTTCGTCTGAATCCGGTATCAATCGGATTTTTGGTCATACTCCGTATATTGCAACAAATGAACTGAGAGCTTGTCTAGTAGTATGAGTAGTATATAGGTCAATGAACTACTCAGCATTTGTAAATTGAATATTGTTTACACTTATATGCTATGTTTATCTTAAAACATGAAATCAACATGTTAAGGGTCGAACGCTGACGAAAACATGTTCAAACCATCTCAATTTGATAAAAAACATAATTAAAAACCCAATTTTCGAATAATTTAATATATTTAATTTTATCAATATATGTAATACAGATGTAAGGTTTTGAGAATAAAGAGTGTTGATCTCCATTATGGTGTCTGGTTTAGCTGTTATGACTGTGATTTAAAGGAACTATGTTTTGTGCGGAGTGACAGAAAACACACAAAGTAAAGACGTCCTTGGTGTTGTTATTTCAAAGAGTAATAACCTGGTTTTAACTTGTTTTCCTACCAGAAAAAAATAGACACGAGAAAAGAATCCCACACACCAATGGGCTAAGAGGGAATTAATGTCTCACACTCTCATGCGTCTCATGTGAGATATTCCGTCGCAGCCCATTGGGGTGTGGAATTCTATTAATCCTGTCTGAAGTTCTACAAATTGTATGAAAATTGCTAAGAGTACTGAAGCATTTGACTTCAACATGTACACTAAACAAGTGATTTCTGGTCTAGTCTTATTTTGTTGTCTAATGTTAAACTAAAATCACTTAAATTTCAACATTGTAAAATTAGTATATGACTCTTAACCCAATCACTGTGTTGGCAAAGGCCAGCATCGTACAATGATATATAAATCTTATATATCTTCTCGAGAACATTAATTCCTAGCATTTCTGTTACTTTGATTGTGACTAATCTTTCAAAATCCTAACAATCGTATTGAAAATTAACATGTCAATGAGAAAAGTTCTTAGCCTTAATGTCTCTGTAAGGCAGCTTTAACTTTAAAAGCACAACAAGTTAATAATACTATTATATATGCGTCTCCTGTAACACCTGTATGTTGGAGGTAAACTTTGGACATTAAGCATTGTAGTGGTTATACCACTGACAGCAACAATGTTAAATTACATGCTTGTCACATTTCAGTGTAAATTCTCTATAATAAGCGTATTTCACTACTTCAACAGTATGAAATAACCCTACTAAAATATTATTAACTATTTAAGAATAAATTGTCAACGTGGATTTATGATCAATATAATAACGCTATCGGTTATAATCATTTTCCAACTCTGCTTTATACAAAAGATTTCATAGTACTTGATAAAATGTCGAAATCTTTAAATTTTCAATTATTAAGTTGTGAACAAAGGAGTCTTGAGTAACTAACAAGGCATCTCATTTCTAAGAATTCATCATGTAAAGGAACAGTACTTGTAGTAATTTTCACAATTTAATAATCATAAACATTGACGATTGGCATAACTTGAATAATTGAAACATGTGGATTAGAGATGTATAGAAAGATACACAGGTCTCTCTGACTTGTCTGTGTAAAGCCTAACAACAAAGTTTATGCACCCATTACAGACTTGTGGACATGGTCCACAATTATTTTCTTTCTTCTTATTTTGAGTCAAATGGCTAATTTATGTGACCCGTAATTCGTTACTGTATATATGCTTTTACTCCTTTTGCTTTTGACGTTTCTCGATACGGTATCAATGAATTCCCGTCACTTGGCAGTGTAGAAACGAGTATACATTTCTGTGAAAAGCTAATAGATGGGAAAACATGCATGAACTAAAGGATGTTGGTATAGAATTATGTGATACCAATTTATTTGTAAGCTAAATTGGCAGTACTCAGAAAGATGTCAATAACTAATTATGCTTCAAACAGTCGGTTTTGAGATTTATCAGTACATCTATTGCCGTCTTCTGCATTAAGTGATTGATAGTTTGTTCAAAACGCTTAAAAGTTAATCCATGCATCAAAGATATCTATATGTCACGAAACAACGACTATTAAGAGAGATTACTTTCGATCAGTGGAAAATAACAAAGGTTACATTGATGGCCAACCCTGTCATGTGAACACTGTACCAGCTGGGAGACAGACAGTGTCGTAATGAACCTCCACAATTAAATGTTCAGGCATTATCATCATTCATACCGATAGAAGGGGGATAATAGCTTCAACGATATGCATGCATCAAATACATTTTTAATTGAAAAGTTTACAGTGCTAAACAAGAGGATAACTATTTGCAAAATCCGTGATACACCTTTTCTGGTCATGTTTATACTCTGATCTTAACCTTTGACCTATGGACCCGATCAGATAATTAGTTTTTCAAGTTCTTTCCAGATATAGAAAGATTTTTCAGAATCAATCATATTTAATAATCACTGTATTTAGAAAAAAAATAACCTGAATAACTTATACTCGTAAATCATAAAGGATTGACAACACCTTACTCTCTGTTGTGGAGCATTACGCCATATGTTGCGAACTGGAGAAGTCTGTTGAACAGAGTTTAATATGAAGATATACGTTACGTAGAGATAATCAGAATAATATCCAGTCATGTATGTCTAATGGATATCTTTATTTAGGAGAGTCATCTTCCAGAAAATAAAGTTTATAATAGTCACACCATAGTTTTAATGAATCGCTGCTTAGTATAGACCACAATAGGTTACTTACGCGTAAACATTAACACCGCACTTTCTTTACCCTGACATTTAAGGATGAAGGTAGTTAAACCATGGACCCTTTCGTGTAGGATCTATGATTAAACTTATCAACCAATTTTAATTAAGTGCCGACCCTTTCCACTAAGTTTTGTGTAATGGTGAACGTATGCATAAATGTGGTTATGAGGTCGTCAAGAGAGTTGCACACAGTGAAAATGTGTATGGTGATTGTATTTACTCATGCATGTACCCCAACTCTCTTCAATGTATCCAATCGAGAAATACTTTATATTGACCTTTTTTTTCTCCTCATCAATTTGAAGCTGCTTTGTTTTGTTATAGTTTTTTGTCTATGTATGATATTTATATTATCTTTTTTTCAAATTGACTGGAGCTGGATTAAAATGTTAAATAGATCAAATACACATAACAAATCCCCCCCCAAAATGTAACACAACTAAATTCTTCGAATCTAAATCTTGCATAGTTACAACAAATACACACGAATAGCTTCAATTACCCACTTTATATCTGTACACCGTTAATATTAAGAATGTAAACAAACAGCTTATAAAGTCCGCTAAGTTATATCTTCCGATTGAATATGGTGAAATGCATGACTTTTGTGTCATAGCACGTGTGAATATATTTGATACCCCTTTTATGCCCATGGCAACGATAGTTAATTTATGTGGTATGTGTGTGGGGTGTGGGGGGTGGGGGGTGTTAATGTGTAATGTGTAATCGTACTTCTCATACTGCATGTCATTCTGAACTATATAGAAATGTCTTAAGCTAAACATGTGAATATAGCTGTACATATTCGTACGACTGTTGAAAATGACATTTACTGGCATCTGAATAACGAGTATCACAAGCGTATCACAACACGACCTTTCAAATATTTATTACGACGTTGTACCTGTTTGAATCACTTGTAACTATACCGATGTCTACATTATCACTCATTATGCAACCCATATCTGTTGATGTATGTAGATGGTCAATTAATTACTTTTTCAGTACACGTGCTTAATAATCGGATATGATAGTTCAGCAAACACATTAGTAGTAACGTCTCACAGTGAACTATGCTCTACATGTTTTAAGTGTCACTTCAACTTCAGCATGTACATAGACAGTAGGACAGATTGTGCTGTAAGGATATCCATACATGCCTTAGTCCTAACACAAAAACTGTAAAAACGACCCCTCCCCGAATTTCACGACATCCAGCTTTTTATTCATGGAGATTTTACTTTTAACATCAGAAACAAATTGCTTCAGTTAGACATCTTTATGCTTCCTGCCTATTCCTTTATATGTCATTACATCCCTTAATTCATATATTTTACACAAACTCACTTCCAATGCCACACAATCAACGTGGGGAAAGTGCGTTGACGGACACGTATCCTTGATAAGGTCTGTTATATATCTGTTATGTCAGCGTTTCCCCAAAACACATGGACATAAAATTGACACACACTTGCGCGCACGCACATAAGCACACAGACACACACACATTGTTGCCACCTTCAGTAACGCTACGACCACAGATAGCACCGTCGCTACTATAGCCAATGCCTTCGCCACGCTACGCCAGCATGATGAACCATCTGCTGTAACGCAGCCTGGCAACGCCACATCACCACTAGTAACAAACAAGACTATAGATGCAAAAACATACACAAACAAGAGAGACCCGTAGACATAGAAATACATACAAGTGTTTCATAGCCGCCAGCACCACCACCACCACCACCACCACCACCACCACAATCATCATAGCCATCACCACTGCTACTACAACTACTGTAACAGTCCCTGTCACCACGTGCAGAACATCCCCATAATCACCACTAAAAACTACCGACCACCGACGACAGTGAAATGAAACAATACAATTCAGCCCGCCAGTCTGTTAAAACCTATTAGGCGAAAGGCACAGAATGTAATGAATACATGTACAGAAGGTACGAAATTACGTCGCTGAAATAACCCCTTCTTAGCAGGTCATATAGTTTAGATGCAATTTAAATCTATGTCACTAAATATGCGTCTGTTAGCGCAAGAAGTTCCGACTGTCTCGTCGGATATCAACACTTGTATTTTATATCCGTGAGCATTTTCTTTTCTTAAATTTGACATGTAGATAGTCATATCAGCAAGGAATGTTCAGAAGTAGATCCCTCAAATACAGCTGCTGAAACGGATTGAGATTATTTGTGTACAAGGGGAAATATTTCAAATGCTTCAGTAGGCGTTGATGTTTAATCTATGCTTTGTAATGGAGCCAGCCATCAATATTCATGTTCATGATTGATACGCCACCCAACATTCGTTGCCACGGCAACTACTTGTTATAAATAAACCCGACCAGAAATCTCGTCGCTGTGTGGTACGAGAGAACATGACTGCGTGGCTATTGGGATACGAGAGCAGGCTTCATTGCTGATCTGACTTTGGTAATTGTGTACGGTTTATTTTTACAAACGTTTTCGTTAGCCCACGTAGGCAGTTTATGAAGTACGTGTACTCAACAAGGCCAATACATATCACAGTTTCCTGCCTCCGTAAGCCCTACTACATACCGACTCTGACTGTCCGAACACAGTGGAATAGTTTAAACATAACCTGAAGTGTACCCTGTCGTTCGCTACAATGGAGTCCCTACAACTGAGTGCCTCATCACATAACGTATCCCCGTCGCTGGATTACAACGAGACGAGGGTAATATGTTTCATAGATCGTCGTGTCCAATACTCTATCGGCCTATCGATCTCGTTGATCGGCATCATCGCCAACCTTGCATTCATGTACGTCGTGGGACAGATCCCAACCATGCGAACAGTCTTGAATGCATATCTCGTGAACTTAGCCGTGTCAGATCTGTTCCATTTAACATGGCACTGTTCGATATGGATAAACTATCTAACTGGAGGGATGCTATCGCTGAGTGACCAAGAGTATTGCACAATGATGTTCTTTTCACGGCTTTACCAATACGTGTCGTTGTTCACAGTCGCCGTCTTAAGCATAGAACGTTACCTCGCCATGTGTAAACCCATGATATACAGAGACAGTATCATTCACAACAAGCGTTTTATTTCTTTCATTATCTTTTGTGTCTGGTTCCTCTCCTCCCTCCTCTCAATAGAGTCTGTGGTGGATTGTTTAGAACCAACAAAAGCACGTGCATTACTTGGGCGAATAATGTTTCTTCTTTCGGTGTTCTCCCTGATGATAGTAGTATTCACCATGTACTGCTTGATCATTATGGCGGCTAAAAACTCTTCGCGTCCAGTCCTTGCCCGCCGAAAAGAGCGTCAAATTATCGGTGTGTGTCTGGCAACGGCCGTTACACATTTTATGTGCTGCCTGCCATTAGTTATTCAAACTGTAGCATTAACGGTAGAGGAGAATACAGATAATTCAAACTCTTTTTCTCATCATGTTGCATGTCTGAACAATATTAATACATTTGCCTTGGAAATAAACTCTGCAGTTAATCCATTTATCTATAACATTCTGAGTTCGACCTACAGGCAAGCATTTAAACGTGCATTCTACTGTCAGGGAAGACGTCCTGGCCGTGAAAATGGCAGTTTAAAACATTTCACGTCAGCCCGTACATATTCCACAAGAAGCGCCGCCAGCACTGTGCTTTCACCCAACTCAAAAGATGTATGTTCTATGTAACTAGCTTAACAGTGAAAAATTGAGTGAACACTAACGAGACATTATCCCGTCTACAATGAATCGACAACCTTGCCTGTTTGTTTGTCGGAACCTTTTGAAGAACAACAATCCCTAAGCCAACGTCTAATATAGGAAAAGCACTAGAACGTGTCCGGTCGGAACAACAATGAACGAATCTTCGGATATATTGAATTTCATCAATGCAAGAAAACCCAGGAACTTGATGAACAACTATGATGACTCGTTACATAAAGTGCAGACGACGGAAAGTGATGGATTGAAAGCTTGTGTCTAAATACAATTCACCCTTTCCCTACTGTTTGCTGTTTAAATGTAAATCACGGTAAAAGATTCTTCTAATTATAATCTAATAATTTAACAGACAATCATTTGCAAAGGTTTTCCCAGCGTACTTTGCGTTTCAGACCTTCAATTCAGCTTGCAAAAAGAAAAGACCTTTACATGTTTTTCATTCAGGATTATACATTTGGCATTATAGTTTGGAAGCAGGTGACTGATAATATCGCTCTCTGAGATATCAAGGTACCAATTTGAAACAATCTGCGTAAAAACTAACAACCTTGTTAATTGTTTATATTCGAATGATTGTAACTTTTATTTTTCTTTCGATTGAATACGTTTATTCGTGGAAAAAAATAAGTGACCATTACTGAAAAAATAATTCGCATATTTAAAACTTATTTCTTTATTTTATTTATTTAAAACGTTTGATTTGCGTTACATATATTCGAAAGGACAATACTCTTAAAACGACGCAAGATTAGCAAAATGGTCTGTTTCGACATACTATTACAAACGTGGTACACGCGAGGCGCCGTGGACAAATATCATTAGAATGTAATGGAGATTACTTTCCGTAAATAAGCTATATCGCTGCAATGCATGTATGTGTATTCGTCATCTTTACCTTATTTAACCGATTGATTTAGATTCGATTAGAGATATCTGGTATTTGGCGCCAACAGCAAACAAAGAGCAAAGCAAGTAAATGACAAAAATTGAACAAGATTGAAACAGCTGATAAACAAACTTTCCTGTGAAAACAACTAAATTTGTTTTTGGCGAAAAAGGGTAAAACATATATACCAAGGGCAAATCACTAAAATGTATTTAATAAAGTTATCGGTAATGTAGTCATGACTTCACTTGCTGGTTTATACCGGAGGCTTGCTATTATCTCATTGAAGTGAATTCACAAAATATACCCTAGTGGCGTGATTTTCAGAAATTCTTTTTAAATGTATGGTGTAAAGGGAAATGGGTGAGTGTAGCTTGGAGACCTTAGTCAGTACACAAAGCACTGCTACAAGGGATTCGACAGATGAGTTACTGCGAATAAACATATTAAAATAATGTTTAAAGTTTGTGTAAACTCATCTTCTATTCTCCACTAAAAGGAGTCAGATAGTAAGCCTAGGTCTTCGAGTGTCGTTTTTATGTTTTATTCCACCGCAAAATTAGGAACAGTGTCATCACATTACATGGCTGTTCATATCGGTTTACTTGATAACTTTGTATAACCACTGAGGCAAGTATCATATCTATGTAATTAGGTAAAACAACACTGCTTCATGTAGCTATCTTACCTACAAGGTAATTTTCCTGGCTACATGTCAAATTCTCATCAAAGTGCTAACATCGCATATGCTCACGAATAAGTCTGTCGAAGCATAAATTCAATGACGTCCTTTTTTATAGAGTATGTACAAGATATCGAAGGTTAGAACTATGGTGAATCATTGAACTGACATTCATGTAAATTAATGAAACTAATATCATTGAAAACAATTAATTCGCAATGCCAATGCTCTTTATTTATTTTCAATTATGAAATTGCAAAAGTTGATTTATTGACTAATAATGTCTATGTGTAGAGCAAAATGTTGTTTATTAAATTATGCATGGCGAACCCATGCAATATAGAGATGTAATTGATATGCAAGTAATACGAATTGAATATAATCTAATTATGAATTAATATGTTTAAGATCAAATGAAATATGGTTGGGTTTGTTTTCAATCATTTTTATTTGGCTTAGTAACTAGTGGCGTGAAGCCTGCAATTATTATAAAGACAATTCGATTGTCACAAAAAACTGTTTAACCTTTAGCAGACGTCGATAATTCTAATCGACTGTCTCTCAGTAAACATCTGTTAGTCTATTTGGTACAGTGTGTATTGATACTGACAGTAAGGCTGCGAGTTTATGTATTTCTTTTGAAAAATACAGAAATTCTACAAAAATTTTTAAAAAAAACACGTTTGTTTGATTTCTTCTGGCATAGACTAATTTCTGTGTTGTGGAGGTTCAATTAACATTTTAATCAAACATACACATGGTCAGACTATATATAATACCATGCAAACTGCCGTTGGATACTCTCTGAAAAAACAGAGTACAGTGCAGCCCTTCGGTTTTCAAGAATACTTTAAACCTTTAGAATGAATTTAGCTGTAGTGTAGTGTAGTAATACATTTTAACTTATTGATGTCGTTAATTGGTTTTACGATATATTATGTATTTCCAATTAAAAATGTCGCCTTGTTCAAGCTGTTTCAGTGCATATTGCATGTGGAAGACTACCAACCTTTCCAATGTAAGAAGTGTAAAATTTGCTTTTAAGGTCTTGCACATTAATAATATTTCTTTAAAATTATGAATAAATCAAATACAAATATTTTGATGACTAGAACTGTTAATTACTTACTAGACATTCATTAATCGTGTTTAGTGTTCGACTCCCCGCCAGGAGGTTTACCAGTGTAGAACTAAATCATTTTTTATGAAAATTAACACATTATTCATGCTATTCATCATTAACCTCTGTGTATAATAACAATTTTAAAAAGGGTATACAGTACGAGATGCCAGTTTTTAATTCGGCATCAGTCATTCGCCGTGCTTGCTATCCAATTAATGGCCACAATATTACCATTACCTGAATTAAAATCGACTTTTAAATTTTAAAAGAAAAGACTTTTATATTTCAATTTTATTGCATAATCATATAGTTAAGAGGTCCATTCACTTTTGTATGTATTAATGCTAAATACTAATTAACATTGTATAGCTTTATCTACAGAATGTCTGTGTTTCTATGGAAATGGCTTGATTTAAGATTGAGATTGTATTTTGACAAATTAAATGTACAGTGATTGAATAGACGTGTTATTGTATTCAAACTTTGCTAAAGTGATATGGTTGTGAAGATTAATTTACAAGAAGCAAGTCCAGTGAAAATGTACTGTGCTACGTCACGTACAAGGTTTAATGCCAATAATTATGAATATTTTAAAACATCACCAAGAAGAAAAATAAAACAGTTGCACATTCAATCATACATCTGTGCTAAGGTTGCTTTTTTATATAGTTTGTGTGCTCTGATGGATAAAGGTTTCATTCAGTATCCCTCCGGAAAGTCGCAAATGAAAAACGTTCTCGCTGCGAATTGAATATTGGCTGAGACTTGAATGTGCTAGTGTCACAGTTGTTCCATGTTTGATCAAGGCGATTCATCAACCTTACGCTCGAAATGTAACACCTTGAAAAAAGGCAATATGTCTAATTTGATACCGACTCGCACCTGAGCTGAACTTCGTTGATCATTAACGTCTCCTACAAAGTGAAAAAACGTACATTAGCTTGTTACTTTGTTGTCGTCTATTGAAGTACGCAACAGATGTATATTACCGTAATGTCACACCTTCAGTTTGCGGGAACACACTTGAATTCCCAATTTGATTGGCCTCGAAGAGACAAAAACACCTTTGTGCTAATACGTTCCTGTCGCGCTATGTAATATTGGCAAGATTAATTTGTTAAAATACACGTCTACCCCGTTTGGTGTAAATTGACAGCTATTCTACGGTGTGCTGCATATTAACTCACACCTCGTTATCATAATAAAAAAAGAAGCCCAATTTTCACCACTCTATACTAAAACGTCGTGACGCTCCTTGTAGAATGATATCAGCATTGCATCAATATCTTGGTTAAAGATTTTTAGCATCGTTTTTCGCTTTGAGATTATACAATGTGATTGCCCTGGCTATAGACCGCGTTCAATTTTCTTTCGAATAAAAAAACACACATCAGTTTTCCACGTTAACCTTCCAACTTGTTTTCAGATAAATCTAATACTAGCCATATGTTTTAAGTCAGAAATTTTCAGTAAACTGAACAAAACAAAACATTAACAAATAAACTTAATAATGTCTTTGTCATGACCAATGACATTCGATCATTGGTAGCTTAAGTGAGCATTGGTTGTAAATGTAGATCTATAATTTGATCTGAACCAACTGCAACCGACAGACAGAACTAAGTATATAACACAGCTGACGAACTCTATACTTTAATGGTAGTGTATTGATCCATACATAATTAATAAGAGAGGTAAAACTTCCCTATTACACTTTACATCTTCTACAGAAGTCGTGCGTGTCATTTGTATCAGTAGCTAATGTAACGTGTCTTAATCGCATTATGCCCAGAGTGGTTTCCAGACTTGATGGAAATTTAACTCACTTATGTGATGTTTCGGAATATAAATCACACATGTTGCCGCGTATTACTTTACAATCGAGGACTGCCAGTGTGTTTCTATTACAGTAATGTTGTTACTGAAATTACACAGTTGAATCAACTCCATCCCACCAACTCTTCAAAGTCAGTGCTCTTCCTCCATATCGACAAGGCGGAATTATCAATATCAAAAAAGTCATATGTATGGGTTTATCTAACAAATATGCACGTTGCATCTGAGCATTTTAGCCCGTCATTGCATGAGCAGATTAAACGAAGATAAGAAAAGCACGGAACAGTATTATGAAAATATCTTATCGAAATATGTTATGCTAATATGGTGTTTTCATGAAATCTCATGCAATGGCAAGTGTCATTAAAACGTACAGTCGGTTCTTTTCATAGCAATATGGAAACTGGAAAAATGTCAAAAGCGCAACATACTATTAGTGACTTTTTAGCTTTTGTTCGTCATGCTCGACTCTCTACATAACTTAACGCAAACGTTGATCTTGTTACAGATATTAAATTATCCCCTATCCAACTTCTCCTTAAGATTCGTGAAATCTATAATAAAAAAATATTTAGAGGGGTTAACCGTTGGTTGGGGGCATTGCTTTTGTATTCGGAAATGATACATGAACATTTCAGCGTTTTTTATAGTTTTTTCACGCCGATCCTAAAATTAGTTTTTACGTATTCGACAAAAAATTTATACAGTGGCGAAAATATTGAAATCTCGCAAGAAATACTAGATGTGGAAACTGACATCAACTTAAAAAGACAGCTGGTCTTTCAATATGTAATGGCTGTACATCTGATGAGATGAAACAATAACATAGAGACCACATGGAAAACAACGGAAAATATAGCTACATGGTATCTACATTGTTTGCGTCATTCGAGGAATAGTTGCGTTGGGTGGGGGGGGGGGGGCAGATAAAAGTTGAGAAACTTTACACGATTCGTTGTGTGTAACTAACTTGTGAATTTTATTACTGTTCTTAAATGTCAAAAGAGGAACCTTAGTAAAATGCATGCAGCGCCCAGAGTTAATTACCATAGATAATCGATCGGAAAATAGTTAACGATAAAGAGGGATTGCAGTAAAAGCCATGACAAGACAAGACAGGAGATTTAAACACTTTTTAACGATTGAATTAATATCTCAGGGTTTGAGACAAAACTTACCAACAACATTGATATTAATTACAAGATTGAATTTAGAATCACGAACTGTACAGATGGCACCTACAATACGATAAGGAAACATTTTTTAAGTCTTTCAATGTTCACAGTAATACCATCGTTTAGCAAAAACTTACCAACAGCAGTAAGTACTGTTTAACTTTTCGAGATATTGAACATTTGCCGCTGCATACTTCTGTTGAGAAGGTGTATGATTAAATATCCTTCAAACACTCGTCGTCCATTTCGGGTAATAGTTGTAAATCCCCTTGTTAACACAGGAAATGTTCTATCCCTTGGGAGTTAGGGTTCAAGGATTTTAAAGGTGTTTTGATTTTCCAGCTTGCAAAACAACACTTAATTGTCGTCATGCTGTCCACCTTTATTAAGCTTATAAACCAAGCTTGATGGTCAATCTATTTGTCTACGTGGAATAATTATCATTTGATTGTTGTCAACTAGTTAAAACTCTAAAAGAGATGGAGAGAAAGAAGTATAGGAAGAGATAGATAGAATTATATATTCTTACAAAAACGTATGTATGTATGTATGTATGTATGTATGTATGTATGTATGTATGTATGTATGTAGGTAGGTGTGTATGTATGTAGGTGGGTGTGTATGTATGTAGGTAGGTATGTCTAGGTATGTATGTATGTATGTATTTATGTAGCTAGATGCAGGTGGCATAGGTAGTTAGGTACTACGTACGTATGGACAGAGTGACGGCAAAACGAACGAACGGACGTCAAATGGATAGATGGATGGATCTATCTATTCACAGACTGCATACCCTTTGGATGTTTGCTGCTCTGCCGTTTTTCTTCGAACCCATGCTTGCTGAACATCGTTACCGTTGGAAAACCATCTCTTTAGCTTGCTTACTAGCAATTTACAGTTGATATAGGTTGTATAGACAGATAAAATAATAAAATCAGATCCCCTATTCGGAAACTAAAGGTATCAATATGGGTGGGGAGAGAATCCATACCAGAAAACACAAAATATGCTTTGTACAAAAACATATCTTTTGTTTGGTGCGTTGTCGCCACAGACTGAGTGATGTTATCCATTCTCGACAATATATATAGATATTGTTTATTTTACCTGATAAAACAAACATATACTGTCAAATTCATAATGTTGTAATAACAATTGTGACCGAATAACATAAGACTTAACAAAACAAATGTAGATTTCATATCTGTCACTCATATATTCAATAGACGTGTCAATCAATGTAATACTTCGAATTCGATACTATTTTTAATATTTGAAAGATTTAATGATCGAGAAATATGACAATGACAACATCATTAAATCATAAGCAAACACCTGGCAGGCTATGCATCGTTCATTTCATCATTGTGATTGGCATTGGATATTGTTTTTGTACAACCTTTCCATCGGTATTATTACACTGAAATAAACACCCAATTGATTTTCATACACAACAATACATGATGTAGCTTCATAATTAAAAAAAGAATATTAAAATAAGCATAGTTTCGTCATCTGTATCTGTCGCCGTTAATAATCTATTTCAGTTGATTTGCTTATGGACACTGCCGTGATGGATAACTGTCATGGTGACAGAATACGTGTTGTTGATTTTTTTCTAGCCCAATACTGATAGGAAGGTGATATGAATTTAAATTCTACAATTCTGCAAATAATTTTTAAGAATAATGAAAACAGCCATTGACTGTGAATTTTCAATATGTTAACGTCCTCAACAATAATCTTTACGGCGCAGCTATGGATTTTGAGAATCAAGGTTCTACAGCAGAAGGGCCCCGACTTTAGGCTCTTACGTTACTACCGAGACCCGCAAAAAACCCATATCCGGAACGTAAAGATTGTATAATGTATCATATGTAGAGGCACGGAAACATAATTTAAATCACATAACAACATACATTGATAGTAAAACGTTATTTTACGCTTAAAAATGTACATATATTCTGAAAAAAATCAAAACAGAATTACTGAGGGAACTATTATCGACGAACGCGCTACTTACCATATTTGGACATGGGTGTGACACAGAAAATTATTGCTCGGGTTTGGTGCGCTCGCTCTCCACTGAATTACATAGGAAGAGATATTGGGTATATGATATGAACAAAATACATATAAACGATCAGAATGCCGGATGAATATTTCTAAGACTTACATTCTGTTCATGCCACAAACAATTGTTCTCAATGAGTGGGGGTTGTGCGTATTTTTTAGTTCACTGCATATACCTAGATGCAAAGTGTATCATTCAGCCATGTCTGTTATTATCAACTGCTTTTTTGCAGAGGGTTAATTAAAACACCCGTCACAGTTGTGTCAATCAGTCAATCTGCCAGTCAATCTGCAGTCACAGGCGTTGCAAGTGAAGGTTTACTAACGTGACAACACTTGCGTGACTAGACCTGTCTTTGTCAACCTTTTAATGGACAGCAAATTTCAACTGCAAGCTTTCTTTTCAACTTACCAAGTAGAAAGTCCAAATAACGCTTAACATTTCAGAAATGACATATAAGAGTTGAAAGAATTAGCTTAAGACTGGTCCCTTCAAGGAAAGTTTTGAATAATCACGAATCTAGTTTTCCGGTGGCGTCATAAAAAGGTAAAATAAGGACAATCTTCAGTAGAATAATATCATTTATCGAACCCAAATAATCATTTTATTGCAAGTCTTAACTTTGCTTCATGAGCGTCTTACTTTATCTTCCCTTCAGAAAAGAATCAATGAGTCGACATCGTCTTACTCAAGCTTTCTTATCTTGCTTATTCATTGGACGATTTGCTATTTCGTTTCGTTTAGCGTAGAAGTAAAGGAGCGAGAACATTAATCCATACTCTTTTTTTTTCTAGGCGAAGGCATAACGACATTTTACAGGTTCAGTTATATTCATCAAATTCCATAAAAAGTCAGAAACCAGAATTCAATCACATTTATGAATGCAATAAACTAACCGTTTGTTATCGATACTTTCCTGTGTTTGGGATGGTAATAGGTTATAAAACCAACCCTTGTCAGAAAGAATCAACTCTCTCTTAGATGCAATTGCTTATTCATTTGCAGCTTTATTGGCTAGCAGCAAGGGGGCCTCTATACGACTTGCGTAGGCGTTATCAGCGACATATCTAAAGAAAATCGTAATTGTTTGTGAAACCGTCGGTAGTAGCAAGGATTTCCTAAATTAGAGGCGGTACTCTTTTGTTTCTCTTTTCGCAACTAGATTTCATCCACGTCTTCGTTTCCCAGCATATTTTAATGCCTTTAACGACCATATCCCATCAATATATCCCGCAATAAGTGATCCGCACCAAAGTGTAGAAATATCTAACGATTTTATTGCATCGTAAGATTTAATTGTGCTATCGGCATGGGACTTGTATAAACCGTTCAATTAATGTGTATAGTTATAATCGAAGTGATAACGAACACATCGTTTTATAGGGAGAACAATGAGGTTGATGAAATAAATGTGCTGGCACGTATCGTTCAGTCAACCCCCCCCCCCCCCAACCTGTTGTTTATTATATGTGAGAAAATGGACGAACGGAAAATAAATGATGTGTTTAGCAGTGAAAACTGTTACGTCATTTTGTTTTTCAAACGACGGTTCCTTTCATTGTTGACCATTAAAACAGTAAAACTTAAGGATCAATGAGAAATACACACATTTTAAAATAACTACGCCCAGTTTTCATCTTTTAACCATATATATATATATATATATATATATATATATATATATATATATATATATATATATATATATATATATATATTGTCTGTCTGTCTGTCTGTCTGTCTGTCTGTCTGTCTGTGTATGTGTGTGTGTGTATGTGACACTTGAAGATAGGTAGATAAGTAGGTAGGTCGACATGTAGGTGTATGTAGGTGTGTGTAAGTGGGGGTGATTGGTGGGTGGTTGCATGGAAAGGTAGACAGGTACTATCGGTTAGTTGGATAGTGAGTAGGGCATCTTTGGTGGGATTCTATCACGTTCTCTCCAAATTAAAACATCATATTTACGCTCCAAATTACGTTCTGTGCCAGATTAAAAAGGTATAATGTTACGAATTGCAATTTTCTTTATAATACGTTTGCGGTAGATAAACCTAGACTATCGAAAACACGATCACTGCAAAAATCCAATTCTCTGTTGTTTACACCTAAATGTTGTGAGTCTGGGAAAATGATACGAAAAATGTGTACTATTCCATACCTCTATTCACGACGAAACATGTAATGCTGCGATTAATATGGCATTTTAGATTAGAATATACCTTTAGATGTATTGATGAAAAGGTTATTTGAATGGTTATTAGCTGAAGGCATGATACTGCCGATGATTTGGGCGTCAACACAACTGAACAGACACATTGAAAGTGTGTATTGTAAGCTCAACTGAACGTGATTCTAATCCCTAATGACTGCGATTTCCCCCCAAAAATACATACAATTTAACTTCCATTGTTGCTTTACGACTTTAAATTCCATCCGTACGTGCGATTTTTTATAGAACTTTCAAGGTGATTGAAATGCGCTAACGAGTTATGCCTTGTACTCCTACTCGGATTACATATGACTCTTTTCGGCACATGCGTAGTGGGTTATTATATGATGTATCTATGTGTTGGTAGTAGTAGTAGTAATAGTTGTTGTTGTATCTTTAATGTACCAGTACATTAATAACATTAAAGTCACTATAATTATACAAAATTGATTTTTTTTCCTGAAACACCTGCTTATCTGTTACGGCGTTTGCTCATTTCAGTATCAAATTTGATGTGTCCCTATTCACGAATTAGCAAAGATGCAGGTTATTATAGGTATTTAAAACCCTTTCGTTTGAAGTAAAATTTATTTTTATCACATGATATCATATGATATCATATCATAGCTATTTCAAGGATTTAAAGACATAAGTACAACGGTTACCTAAAATAGATTAACGAGTTCATTAAGTATGTGACATGCATCAGGATGCAATAGGGACCGATGGTTCAGTTAACTGTTTATTTTAGAACCGCAAAAATAGCTTCATATGAAAATATACAACATATTGATCAACTGCCCCTGTCATTCACCATCTCCATACTTTGAAATTACAGCATTCAATTGCTATTGGAACAAAGAAACAAACAACCATCAGTATGCTCGTAACAATGTACGAGTTGTACATTTCGTGACGGTGTGTGTCAATTTACGTTTTAATGAAGTTCATTATGGTATTTTTGGTAAATGATACCTGTATATCAATATTTGTACTTTTCTCACCGATCGCCATGATGCTGAACAAAATAGGAGCTGACCGGAATGTTTCCGTAAGATAATTTCAGAAAGGTACGCACTACATTTTTTTTATTTCGTGACCGCACATACATGTATTTATCAAAATATCCCTTTTTTACTTGTTGGTGTTTTTGTTCTTTCCGATTACGTTTATCCAACTACTTCCATATCATTTGATTGTTGGCTTCTTAACAG
Organism: Glandiceps talaboti; assembly: GCF_964340395.1. Lineage (NCBI taxonomy): Eukaryota > Metazoa > Hemichordata > Enteropneusta > Spengelidae > Glandiceps > Glandiceps talaboti. The sequence continues at coordinate 26,485,132 of NC_135551.1, read as the reverse complement.
GTAATTGTGTGAGTTGGTTAAATATCAACTATTGCATATTATTATAGTTTCTCTAATTTTTAAACTTTCATTCCTCAGGCCTGAAAAAAAATTGTTTGGTTCCCGGGTTACCCGACCCCACCTAGCTTTTCACGCCGATCCTAAAAATTTTTTTGACATATTCGAGAAAAAAAATGAGAAATTGTGAAATCTTGCAAGAAATAGTAGATGCGGAAAACTGATATCAACTTAAAATATAATATAAAACTGTTCTTCCAATCTGTAATGGCTGTACATCTGATGAGAAGAAACCAATAACACAGAGACCATATGGAAAACATAACTACCTGAACTACACACTCACATACAAAAAAAAGATATTAACAATAAAATAAAAAATCTTCCTACCTCACCTATTTTTTCTAAAATTGGGCGTAATTGGAACCACGCAATTTCTTTTTGTTAGGCCTCACAAGTGCATGGAAATTATTCTTCTTGTAATAATTGTTTGATGTAATGTTAATAATTTTTATTAACTTGAATTCCTACTATTGTTGTATTGTCAAAGCACAGGATTAGTTTAACTTGGCCATTTTGGTTATATATATTTGTATAGATTGGATATACTAACTACACTAGTACGAAATATATAAAATTGTGTATCATTCATTGGTTATGACTATGACCTATGGAATGATAGCCTATCTACCCCCTGGACCTGTGACTCATTAACTTCAAACTTCACTGTCCAGGTTGTCCTGGCAACAGCTTCAACCCGATAAGCTCGAGTTATATTTCGTGAAACAGAAAACTGGTGTCATGAAGTGTTTAAGATGTTCTCTGTAACTACTGATGAAGCAACTGCAGTATTATTTATGCTGGGAATCCGAATTAATTGTAAAAACTAAGAAGTTAAGAAAAGATATTACTGGAAAAGAATATGTATAATTACGGAAATGTCCCGTGCCAAAATGGTCCATAATGGCTCTTAATTTAGACTGGGCATACTCCCACTCAAACAGAAACAGGAAGATTGTATGGTCTTGAATTCGAAGACAGGAAATATGACTTTTGCCAAAATCCAAATGTTTTGTTGTAGTCTATACATGGACGCGTTCCATTAAATAAATAAATATATCCTTTGTATGACAGGGACCCTACGCAGCAGTACCTGTACCATTCAGATGTAACGAAAAGGAACCAACTTTTTTCATGTTGACTGATCCATTAACAGGTAACATTTAAAATTAATTACAAATACTAGCTCTGGGAAATATAGAAAGTCAAAGATATAGATCTTGTTCATTAATTGTCTTGTTCAGTAGTCAACATTTCTATCTATCTATCTATCTATCTATCTATCTATCTATCTATCTATCTATCTATCTATCTATCTATCTATCTATCTATCTATCTATCTATCTATCTATCTATCTATCTATCTATCTATGTGTCTGTCTGTCTGTCTGTCTGGCTGTCTGTCTGTCTGTCTGTCTGTCTATCTATCTATCTATCTATCTATCTATCTATCTATCTATCTATATCTGTCTGTCTGTCTGTCTGTCTGTCTGTCTGTCTGTCTGTCTATCTGGTTAGTTAGTTAGTCAGTTAGTTAGTTAGTTAGTTAATTAGTTAGTTAGTTAGTTAGTTAGTTAGTTAGTTAGTTAGTTGGTATTCTTTATGTTCTATAAACCAAAAGGCTAGATGTGGCCTTTTCTTTGTAAATTTTATTTAAGTACCGTTTAATTTGATAAGTATACATAGGACAGCTTGATAAACAATAATAAAAACAATACAATTCACAATAATTACACTTTCCATGTTGGAACAGAGACATGTGAGTCTTCACTCCGCAACTAGTGTGATAATGTACATATAATGAAAATATGTAAATTATGCATACAAGCATTCTAATGACCAGGATTCAGTGTGTCTCAAACAAGGATTGTGTGTGTCTCAAACACCCAAATGCTAAGCGTTTATGACAAAGAATGCAATAAGTAACTCCTCTGGACTGATGAAGTCGTATTATCTATGGCATCAGGTCAGCGGGACGCCAGTTTAGCATTTTTAATGACATGTAATCTGTATACATGTACAATCTGGAGAACGATCCTATCATCCTGACTGCAGGGGAAGTAGTGAATTAACTTTTCGGTTTATTGCTTCTACTACTATGCCTGGCCCTTACCAATTCTTATATACTCGTAAGGATGTATTCTGAACTCGAGGAAATGCTTGTAGCATCTTTAGTGTCATGTTCCTTATTCCATAATATAGTTTACTAATGTAATTTTATCATTGGAGTAAAGATATCAGTAAATCATCTACAATCAGGAACATATATACTTGTGTGTTTGCATTACTTGGGCATCACAATGCGGCAATATCTGGTCGTACTTCATCTCTCCCATCTCACGAGTGAGTGAGTGAGTGAGTGAGTGAGAGTGAGTGAGTGAGTGAGTGAGTGAGTGAGTGAGTGAGTGAGTGAGTGAGTGAGTGAGTGGGTGAGTGAGTGAGTGGGTGAGTAAGAGCGAGAGAGAGAGACAGAGACAGAGAGACAGACAGACAGACAGACAGACAGACATACAGACAGACAGACAGACAGACAAAAACAGAAGGTACTGAATTCTAAACTGTAAGAATCTTTCAACAATCAAACGAATCTGATATTGATCTTGTACAGTAGCCCTAATAACGTCACCAGTAAGGCAGTCGGCATTTAACCACTATTTCAAACAAATGTCTTATTTTCTACAGATTGTGTTAAGTTTTGAATGAATATTAAACATGTTTAGTAAATCGTCCACACGACGGCTTTTTCAAACACACTTGTATGCATGTCAGAGATTGAATAAAACTCAAAGATGCATAAACTACTTTCGTAAGTACTTCTTTGAGAGACACGCTGACAAGTGGTACCTCAGAGGCAAGGAGACCCTTTGAAGTGCCGGCTCCTGAACGATTTTACTTTCATCACTGGGAGCAGCATTCGACTGAAGCAATTATTCCAAGTCTTTCAAAGCAAATGAAATGGTAAATTCCCCATCCCTTTCCATCAGACTTCCCATATGCATTAGATGCTTTAGCCGATGATCTTTATTTCATCTGATTGTACTTAACGTTTTGTCCTTTATAGACGTTGTTGCCGAAGATAAATGAAACCGTTGAAAATTACTACATATTGATTTGACCTCAATGGTCACTCTCGGCTCATGTAATAAAGGAGCAACACATCTAAAGTGACTTTTTTCATAATTAAACTTAATTTACACTGTTTTTTAATACTTTTAAGTTGTTATCTAGTTGCCATGGTCCCCTTGTTAACAGAAAAACAGGTATGAGAGATCGGAAGATCAGATAAAAAAGACAAAGTCATATCGAAATGGAGGACGTATAACATAGCTACATCTATTACATACATACATACATACATACATACATCCATACATACATACATACATACATACATACATACATACAGACACACACATACACACATATACATACATACATACATACATACATACATACATACATACATACATACATACATACATAAAAAATACATACATACATACATACATACATACATACATACATACATACAAACACATACACACACATACATACATACATACATACATACATACATACACATACACACACATACATACATACATACATACATACATACATACATACATACATACATACATACATACATACATACATACATACATACATGCATGTATGCATGTATGCAGGCAGGCAGGCAGGCAGGCAGACAGACAGGTAAGTAGGTCGATGGATGGATTTATGGATGGATGGATGGATGGATCGATGGGTGGATGGGTGGCTGGCTGGCTGGGTGGATGGGTGGATGGATGGATAGGTAGGTAGGTAGATAGGTAGGTAGGTAGGTAGGTAGGTAGGTAGATAGATAGATAGATAGATAGATAGATAGATAGATAGATAGATAGATAGATAGATAGATAGATAGATAGATAGATACTATCAGATATTGACAAAATAGACACTTCTTTATGGTAAGGCGTCGCTACAAAAGCTCTGTGAACTAAATTGTGCATTCAAAAGCACTTCAGTCATAATATAATAAATGTCTCATACCGTGCTACTAGGAATCACATATAGCATGTCATTAATAAAACGTAAACTGTAAGATAGCCTTTCGGAACTCATTATTTTCCTTCTGAACTATACATGTCGCTGCTTCTGTGACTAGTTTGACCTTTATCGGTCACCTTTTGCTG
>NC_135551.1:26398379-26475879 GCF_964340395.1 Glandiceps talaboti | reverse complement strand
AATGAAGAACATAGTGCCACCAGGGAGCATGCGTTAATGATGACAGTAGGAAACAAGGTAAGTAATATTAATATACCCTAAAATCATTCACTGCGCGTCACGTGCTTTTTCAGACCTAGTTTGTGAAATTTAGAACAAGAAGAAGATGTGTACTTTGACCCCTGAGGTTTTATCACAACGGTACATGCATAAATATCAAATTTATGAACTCGATAGTCTCACCTCTTCATCTTACCTCCTTTAGATAGCTTCTACGCCTTACATTTCTAATAACACTATACATTTTCATCAAGAAAGTACTAAGATTCCGACACAAGTTCTCTTCTTCCAATTTAATCGAAAAAACAGGCATGTTTCGAACAAATCACTTCCCCTTCTTTAGTGTCTAACTGGATCTGACAGAATGGTCCAAACTTTCCTGGAGATTTGAAAGGTTATCTTCAAGATATGTAAATTCCAGTGTGTAAAGCACTTCTCAGTTATATACATATATAACTGTAAACCTTCTGTGACAGAGTCATTGTAGATTGGTGGAACGTCGAATTGTCCTACGTTGACATTGAGTGACGGATTGTTAACTTTGATGTACAAAGCCTTCAACAGTCTACCTTATCCATGTTTTGTTCCCTGTCGATGATCTTGACTGATTTTGAAGTTAGTTCGGGCGGTTGATGACCAGGTTCACAAATATGTTGGTGAATTTCTGATTGATCCTTCTTAAATTTATTGTAACTGGGCACCTATAACATATATATGTTACACACAATCTGTGAAATTGCCCAATTCATGAAATGTGCATGTAACGTTGCCCAGTTCATGAAATAGTCAACCTTATGCAAATGAGAGTATAGATTATGATCTAAAAGGAGCAAAATTAAATTTTTGGGGAAGAGTTGTGAACTGGGGTGTTGATTATCGAACTCTATTAAAAACACAAGCTACACTGAATTATTATAAAATAAGAATTGTAAAGTGAAGAGTTTGTAAATACATGATAATAAAGTTGTTTGATTCTTATTCTTGTTTGTGTGTGTCCTATAAAAGATGCTCAGTTCATGTAATGGGCATATCCTACCATACCCACTTCATAACCTGGGCAACACGATTGACTATTTCATGAACTGGGAAAAGTTACCTACCTATTTCATGAATCGGGCAATTTCACAGATTGGGTGTAACATATGTATGTATGTATGTATGTATGTATGTATGTATGTATGTATGTATGTATGTATAGTATGTATGTATGTATGTATGTATGTATGTATGTATGTATGCATGCATGCATGCATGCATGTATGCTTGTATGTATGTATGTATGTATGTATGTATGTATGTATGTATGTATGTATGCATGCATGCATGCATGCATGCATGCATGCATGTATGTATGTATGTATGTATGCAATACTACATGTGTTTGTGTGCTTATTTTTGTGTGTGTGTTTTTTTGTTGTTGTTTTTTTGAGAAATCGTTAAACATCGTTGTTTCGTGTAAGAGGTTTCCGGATGACTTCTAAAATCAATAGCATACTACAAACGCACCCCTGTAGTTAGCAATATGGAACTTGTATATCCGCCATCTAGCCCATTATTTTATGGGAAATGAATGATGCCATGAAAATGAATTAATACATGTATATCAAGCTATCAAATTGTTTATGACCACAAGTAATCTACTCCTGACTCCAATCACCCCAGGTTAATTGTTACTACGAGTACAAGTAATCCAAATGTCCTTTGCTTTGTAGTATGTTCAGTCTCGTGCTATAAAAAGGTCAAATATCTCTAGATGTGAATGGCATATATATACTGCTGTCGCGATCTGACATATCTTTAGCTGCTAAGGATTCAGTCAGTAGAGAAATTTTCCTTCCGTTTGATGAAACGCATTGCCTCCCTAACCGACGTAACGCTTCATTGCATTCAACCAGGTATTCATCATTTCGGCTGCAACTCTTTCGCGTATCTAAATTATCTTTAAAGTTACACGATCACAGAAAATGTCTTAGAGGGCAAACTAGCCTAGCTCTGCGTTGCATGCTTGTCTGGAGAATGTTACTAATGTAGCGGATATAATTGGTTAGATGTTTTCTTCTTAATTACCGTTCGACTTCGAAGAAAAATTCAAACGGAAGCTTAATGGTATTTTCACAAAAACGACGATGTTACTCCAAGTAGTGACTGACTTCTACAAGTGCCATGGAATATATCTTCCTTTAATTCCATGCCTAATTTCTAATCATCTCAAATCTTTCTACTCCATTGTGCTTTATTCATTTGTGTTTGCGTTACATCTTTGGAATACATATTTCTCCTTTAAGGTTTACGTATTGAATTGGCTTCCGTGAGTCATATTGATGTGCCAGTACGTATGTTAATAATGCATGTTACTTTCATCTTCTGTTTAAATTGTGTTTGCCTTCAGCCTTCTTCATTTATTTTTCCTTTGATTTTGTCTTTTAGTAAAAACATTCCCTTTCTCTTATTTTTAAAGCTTCGTTTAGCATCAGCATACGTATAGAAACAGCCTGAGAACACAAGTTCTTGTTGCATTGCCATTATCATCACAGCGACATCAGTACTAGTGTTAACAAATGCCGGCACGCACGATAAGTTATAATTATCATCGTTTTTGCTCTAGACATTTTGACTCTCAACTCTCTTTTCCTAGCAGATCCCAGTGACCCTAAACTACCATTAAGCCAGAAAATAAGTAATAATGGTTTATGTGCGGTCTTGACCTTGTTATCGATAAATGAAGTTAACTTATTAGTTCGATGACATGTCGACGGTCACTTAGCTTGCAGGTTACTTGTTTTTCGAAAAACGTTACATTAGAGTCTGTAGCAGATAAATATGATCTCGGTTACTTTGAATCTTATCACTCGTGATCAAGGGAACAATGCCATTACCTTCGAGTTACGTCCCCTCCTGCCGCTTCCTCAAAATGATGTTACCTCTAGCAGCACCGATACTCAGTGGGGATGATATTGAATTCGCCGTCATTCACAATCAGACATGTTTAAGACACGTTATAGTATGGAACGGGAACATTGTAGGAACCAGAGTGGGAACAATTGGAGTGTGGGCTAACGAACTCTTCAAGGTTCTGCCGATGTAAACATGTACAAATGACACTCCAAGAAAAATGTTCTTGCTGATAAGCGATGGCCGCATTCTTCCAGTACATTTTCTGACTGCCTCGAGACATTTCGTATATTTGTATGACAGTATATATCAAATAGTTAATGGCGTAATGTCTGTTTGATAAATTGATGTAGGTTTTGTTATTGTGTAGCACGTACGACATCAGGTCGTGAAATATAATAAAAAGTGAGGCTATATTGAGAAAACTGGCGAAATAACAGTTATTGTGTTTGTCATTGGCCGAGCGGTTAGCTCGTACGCCTCTTACCTCTGCAATCTGGTTTCGAACCCGACAGGTGCCGGTTCGGTTTGATTTACACATATATGTAGATATGTAATTACGATGATACTCACTTTGACTCTGCCGAACAACACATGTTTTCTCCGGGTACTCCAGTTTACTCCTACTTTTTAACACTAGAGCAACAGTGCGCTGCTAAAGTGGCGATCATTCAACAGATTTCAGAATTTATTTGGACGAATAAAGATTACGTTATATATGTGGTTTTATCACATAAACACACCGGCCAGTCTCCTTCGATCAGGCTTCATAATTACAAGCAACCATTTAACCTCTAAGAACTTAAGGTTCGCAGTCAATAAATAAATAAAACATATTAAAATAGATAATCAACTATTAAATGAATAAATAGACGAACACGTCTTCTAGACCCAAACACCAAAGTGTTCTTTAATTAGTGTATAAAACATGTTCATAATATGGGCTGGATTTCTACGTACTGTACTTAACATCTTGCAAACCCAATTTCTACTCATAAAGTGGTGTTAACTGAGCCCAGTACGGTACAAATAGACATCGACTTTCTGAAACACAACACTTTGAGAAAGGGGACAAGGTCAGTCAGACTTAACAGCTTCTCTTTGATAGTGTGGGAGTTGGCATTTAACTGGTCTTTGAATTAAACAACTTTAAAATTTATTGAATAACTTATGTGTTTGAAAATAAAGATCATTCTGTGATTGGATCAAAAGACAGTTTCTGAACAGACAGGTCAGCTCTGATATTACAATTTATGTATAGACTTTAATCATTATGGTATCTACATGACTGCAAAAACTAAATGCATTGATATGTTATCTAATTTATCTGTAATATAAAGGTCATTGTTTTAGTTTAGTGTCTTATCAGGTCTTACATCTGATAATGTGGATGACGACACTTGAAATGTGTCTCAGCGTATAACAAATTCTAAGTTACAGAACGATTTATTTTTGATGTTCAAAATGAAGAGCACGGTTAAAGGCTAGTGTCTGACTTGAGAGTTTTCTTTTGCAAACATAGCTGCAGACACTTAAAACTGTTTGGTTAGAAACAACATTCATTATAAGTAATTAACCAAGTCTTATTTGACAGTGGAGATGAAGGACAAGGTTAACGGTGGGAGAGCGCGTTGCGCGCGCGCGCGCGCACACACACACACACACACACACACACACACACACACACACACACACTCGCGCGCATGCATGCATGCATGTATGTATGTATGTATGTATGTATGTATGTATGTATGTATGTATGTATGTATGTATGTATGTATGGACACACAGAGGTTACTACCATAGCATCCCAATTGCCGCTGAGGAAGATGTTACAGGTGTTATCAACAGGTCAAATTCTAACAGTTCTTTTTCCCTATACATTGTAATTGCAATTACACTAAAAACATGTACCCTGCTTTGGTCTAGTGCTTCGGTACAATCTATCTATCAATTGCACTTATTAAATTCCTGTGTAGGTAGTCGCAGTTGTTTGGACACAAAAAGGAATGTTTTAATTTACGAATTGTGGATTGCCTTTCCAGAAGAGTAATATAGACTCAGTGATATATTAACCAGAAATCGCTTCCTTGACAGGCAGAAAGACACAAAGTGTATCAAATTTGACATAAAGTGAATGCTGCTATTTTAATCCTGTAAATATCAAAGGCCATTGGAAACATTTCAACTCTTTGGCAATAAAGAGGACTACGAATCAAGTCTCTTTTTTATTATATTGCAATTTAATATCCCTTTTTCAAGTGAACGATTTTCCCAACCATGTGCTAATAGCAGTAACCTATGACATACGGAATATTTATTCAATTGATAATAGTGGTCGTAAATAAGTAAATAAATATTCAAATCAGAATACGTACAACCAGTGACACGCAAGTATTTATAAACGAAACCTGCTGTATACAGGAAAGGTAAATAAATGAATAGATCTGAATTAATAACACTTGTGACAGCATGACGGAACTGGGTGACAAATTGAATGAATGCTTATGACTTCCGTATATGTGTATGAAATGCCAGGGAAACTTGAAATTTGCTTGTGAATGTTAGCTTTTATGTAAAGTGGCCATAAAACTAGTACTGTTCTTATCAAATGGCGAAATGTAAAACAAGCCTCTGTAGTTCTAACATGTTGTGCCAAGTGTCAAATTCATTTGTTTACTTCCCTGTCGGTAACAAATTCCGCTTGCAGATGCTTGCCTGTCGTTGGTTGTAAGGACTTCAAACAAAGGTCAATCCTTTCAAGAGAGATGCATTCCAAAAATGTGTTAATTGAGATTCTATTCAATTTATTCATTTGAGATGTATTCCATGTACTGCTATATAATAGTGGTCAAATTGGGACTCGATAAGGCAGATGTTGATTGATAGTTGTCACTAAATCTCACCCAAAGTAATTTGACGATTTATCATCTATCATTTTATTCAGTAAGTGTTCAAAGTAGGGCGGCCCTCCATACGAAACACTATGAGACTTCGCCTATGACACATGTTATTATTTGATATGCTAATGGTAATATTATATATCAAATAAAAATCGGAGATGTTAGCTTGGTTTATTCATCTTTATATTACAGTGCCCGAGTGTTAACGTTACATAATAGTAACATATGCGAGTTTCTCTTACGATTTTGGAATACATACATACATACATACATACATACATACATACGTACATACGTACATTATTTTTAGCAATGTCACATTATATTGTAACCTTATCAAGTTTTTAACCCTGGTCTTGGTAGCGACCGGTGTTTGGCGTAATGGGTAAGGAAAGATTGCCAGTCATAGTCATAGAGTACACTCAAAACACTACATTCTTTATTGCTACAAGTGGTACACTAAAAGTTACAAGCCAATGATAATGAGCAATCCAACCCCTAATTAATATTCATGCACCTGCTCATGAATAGTAATACAATGGAATAGGCAGGGCACATGTCACAAAAAGGGTTATTTCAATATAGGCAAAGGACGACTAGGATTAAACGAACTTACCTCCCTTCTATAGATTTGGAGACCAAAAACAACAATAGATAAACTATGTCAATCAGGATGAGACTTGGGATTTTTGACTATCTGTGAGTGACGTAAATGGTTTTCCCAGGTATATAACATTCAGTTATCGTTCATCAAATCTCCCTTTAAATAATTCCCAGTGATCCAGGAATGCGTCATGACTTTACGGTTTTTATTTTTCAACGAAAATGTGAACTCCCCAGTGAGTAGCCACTGTTTTTAGATTACCTCAATTTCAGACAATTTGTACATTTCATTTAAATATGTCGATTCGCTAACTAGATCTCTTGGGAAATTATTACTCTCTAACAGCATGGAGCCAAATCTATGGCTTAAGGACAAATATAGCAAATAAATGCACAATTGACAATTAGATATTATTTTCCATTATTTTCCGTCGTTAAGCCAAGTGACGCAATGGGAATTGGATCGGTATCAGTGGACGACTAGTTTTCATCACCATTGTTTTTTCTTCAATATTGTCCATTGTTTAAGTTCCTGTCTTGCCATCGCCCCCACAGCAACAAATTCGAAAACAGAGTAAAATAAATGAAGAAAATAGAGGTATTTGAGTCTTGTCGACACTACAAGTCTAACACGCACGTGATGTAACTGTATATGCTATAATTCTGACGTTGTCGGCAACCATGATTATGTCCCCCAGGCGCGAAAAACAGATTGACATTTTGAGCGTACCACGCAAATATAAAATGTGAATATGACTAATTAAGTGATCGGCTCTAGTTTTATAAATGGTCACATTTACTTTTATACCCCAAAATCATACAAAAAGAGTTTTCGTTACAGTGCGAAATATTGCAGAACAATAATATTTAATCTAAATGCTTTATGTAGCCACAAGCCGCATAGTCGTCAACAAAATTAAAGAAATTCTCTGAAAATAGTATGCTACACTTAAATCTTGTGTTTTTATTTCTTAAGTATTGCACGCTGGCCAAAGAATACTTTCGTTCTCAATCGTTTTCTTTTACCCACACCAACAAATTTAGATTTGTAAATACTATTATGTTCTTGATCAGAGGTTCAACAGCTGCGTCGTGGAAGCAAATATTGTTTCTAGTGAATTTTGTTCATTTCCCCCCAAATTGCTTCTGTGAACTTTCCATTATGAAGTGTCACAGAAAAGGTTACCAATGACGGTCTTCAATTAGATACCTTCTAAAATCTACTTCATGTGTGTACGTGCTTTGCATTGAGAAAAGTCTGGTCTGGGTCATAATCACATTCTAATACCTACCAAATATATAGAAGAAATACCATCGATAATGTAGTACACGGTAACCATATGTTTTTTGTTATTTCATATTGCCAAATATAACGTTCGTATGACATAATACTCCACAAATGATTGTTGAAAAATAAGGCTAACAGCACAGGGACATCTGATGTAAGTTGTGCGTCGTATAAAGTGTTCGATTACTGGGTAAAGCACGTAGGTAGAACACAATATATATATTTTTTAAAAACCCACCAAGATGTAGAGAACCTCATATCTATGTACACGCTTATATCTGAAGAACTCGAATTGAATTCGAAGTCCAGTTGGTGAATACATTACACGATTTGTCTTTATTTACATTCAAACAATGCCGGATTGTATCATTATGTAACCATATTTGGAAATTCAGCTTATGAGAAACTCCCAAATCAAATTAAGTGGATAAGGCCAAAGCAGAGCGAAAACATGATATATGGACTTGTTAGCACTACATTTATATTTGTAGCAAATGTGGCACACAATACAACTTGGAGATGTCTAATTATGATCTGTTGTTAATGTTATCACCATTCAAATACAATATAATGTCCTTGGCATATACAATATATAATGGCTTCACCATCCTTGAGACTGTTTATTAATATTAAATGTTGAATGGGCTAATCACGCTGGTTGTTCGCTAAATCTACAACTCAACAGTCTGTACAACATCCATGAGTTCAAACTTTGTTTTATTAACATGTAACGTCCCTCAAATATCTGTTGTTGCACTGTTGGGGCTGATAGGCAGAACACCTTGCCGGGATTAACCTCGAATATTATATATACATTCATTACGTTATACCGTTTGCTATTGACAGCAGAAAAGTTAGTAATAAAAGCTTGGATATTTTAAGTTTTGAAAAAAAAATTGTGCTGCTAGTTTTATATCATTTATATATTTTTGCTAAAATAAGTATACATTGGTATTGAAATGAGAAAACAATCAACGTCATGTGCTAACTCAATCAAATACAGCTCCCTTCTGTGCTCGACACTTCTGATGAACCAGAGTTTCTATGACCTAATACAAACCGAAACTGGTTCCACTAAACCTAGGTCAGAATTGTGAACTAATTACAAGACTGCAGCATGCAAAGTACAACACGACAAACCATTCCAAAATTGGATTTTCAAATTTGGTACAACATAAGCATAAATATAATTGGAAATAGGACACAAACAATGGCCAGGGTCCGCTGCTTCAAGTTACTTGCGTATGTATGGCTTCTATAATTATATAAGATGCAGCCAGGATCAACACATATGATATTTGTGTTAAAATCGGTAATTCATGTAGATCGTCACGTTTCTGTTCGTTTTGTCTTGTGGCTTTGTTCGGTTTACAAAGGCCGAATGGTCAATTAGTTGCGCCAGAGCACTTGGAGTGCAGTGACCCTGCCACCTGCCAACTAGAGAGGGAGTCATACATAAATATGATTATTACATAATCAAAAGCATAATTGCATAATAATATATAGCGGCCTTGTCACTGAGTGTCCAAAACGAGAACTGGCATAAGTCTTGTCATGAGTAGTTTTTGGCAGAATGACAAACATTATAAGACGTAGTTGTACCTGCCGAAGCGTTATGGAAGTAAAATAAATGAAATGAAAGCATGTAAATATTTGATTCATGTTCAAGTGACTTCAAAACCAATGACGTATACACGGATTGTCATCACTGATGTACAACGATCAGAATACAATTTCATATTTTTGTTCAACCACAGAAAAGTTTGACTCCCGTGGTATAGTCTATGTTTTTTTAGACCATCGTATGATAAATATGTTAGTCTTGCCTTGCTCATAACTGTTCATACGCATACAAATCTTTCTCTTTTCCACTTTGGTTATGTACGCCATAAAACTGGTATCATTGTGTTTGTGTCTTTTAATCTCATTAAAAATGATCAGATAGTGTACTTATTACTAATCTCTATCAATACGTCTTTATATAGAATGTGAGATATTATAACTGTCAATGGTAGCCACCGTGTTGCTTGTCTATCAAAACTTATCATTGATCAGTTCAAATGAAAATTCTCTAACTTAAATACAATTTTGAGGAAAAATCGTAATAGACCTGAAGTATTTATCCTGAAAATGTATCCATTAGCATTATATATTCAACTATACATCTCCTTACTAACATCCATCAGATTCATATCGACACATATCTTTCAGTTCCATTTTACTTTAATATCACTATCCAAATTTCTAGGACATTTTAGTATTAATTTTGAGGATGAATTTAAACGCGCGTCACGTCATAGATAGTGTTACAGGTTTTACAGTACAATTAATGGGTAAAAAAGTATTGCGATGCTAGTTGGAAACCCCAAGTAATGGAAACCCCGAATAATGATACGAAAAATAATAAATTGAGAAATCATAAGTGGGAAAACCGTCGACTTTAATTGCGATTACGTGATTTATAGATGGTGAATATACAATGAACGCGAAGATCCACAAGTACTTCATTAGAACGAAGTTGACGCAAAATACAATTGCTTTACCTGTGAACCATATTCGCATTCACACGGAAGTAACGTCTTGCGTCATAAATGCATTTTACAGCTTGGCATTATAATAGAAGTTCATTAAGATTGATTACTTGTCTGTCTAATATTCAAGCATGTGTAAATTGTATGTATATTTCAATAGACGAGTCTCAATGTTGCATCGACGGAGTATACATGTATTATGTTGAAAGGATAATCAAGCTTAATGTTAATGTATTGGCACTAACGGTTGTTAACAAGAACTTTGCAATTTGTCATCCTTTCCATAAATTAATACCTGTCACTCAAATAATACGCAATAATAAGTTCGACCATTTACAAATTATCAACCTAACGTCGTTACTGATGTGGTATGACAGCAGATACAAGCCTGGTAGATTTAGTTTGTAAATGCGTGCAAAATGCACAATACATCGGTGATGATATTTGATCGCTATGATTAGTTGTACACATATAGCTGTCTATTTAATCAACACACTAGTTAAATATTTACTATGGCCTCAGTGATATTTCGATGCGTGGTTAACAACACACATTTAGAATTACGGGGAAAGTAAGAGCAATGAAACGACCAACCGAGAAAATAGTAAAGGTGATAAATGAAACGAAAAAAATGTGTTAACTTGGATAGCCATACGTTAGTTTGAGCGGGGATAATGAACCAAACGTTCCAAAAGTACGAAGGCGCCTGTCTTGCATACTGAAACATTTTGTTTGGAAGGATTCAATAAACCTCTTACACTGTGACACATTTGCAGGAAATTGCAACATTTAATACTTTCGTCTGAGTGTTAAAATAAAGTTAAAATGACCTTTACATATCAATAGAAACGCTTAGGGAGAATATTACACGTCTTAGACAAGACTCATAGCATACCTGCCGTCTAGGGAAACTAATGAGGGATGAAATAACTTTCTACGGAATTTTACGCTGTGGAAAACGTTGCACTTGAAACGTAATGAAGTGCACGTGATTACGATTTTTTTCATTTAAAAGGTTGGATCAGCAAACGAAAGTCACATGAGAAAGAAGAAAGAAAACAAAAAAGAGAAAAAATAATAATGTTTTGAATAAACAAATGAAGTCACTTTGATATTTGAACTGACCAAAATATAATGCATCATTGTGTCATTGATACAGATTCAGTCCAATACAAAGTATATATCAGATGATTTGAAGCGATTAATGGAAATCTTCGACGAGTGAGGGTTAGGGTTAGGGTTTTTTTCAAGTCGAGGAAGGTTACAATCATAGAGTACAAGCAACATGTACCAATCCTCGCACGCAATTCAGGCAGATAATGATAAATTGACTGAAGTGAAAATGTGAGATGATCAGAAAGATATTATCCACGTCACATTCACTATAAATAACCACTACATTTGAAACTCTCACGTACATTTTGAACCATAATCTGTGAATAGACAACCCAGCTTTTCCATCTATCGAACTTCAAAATGCATCCTATACCATCTTTGCTATATACCTATTGATTGCTATTAACTAGTAAGATCGTTCAATTGGTATGTTCTCTGTCTTAAGCAATGCTTAACGGTAAAGTAAAAGCTTTAGCGATTTGTGATAATATATTATACAGTGGCTATTTTGCTTGAAGTCTATGTTTAGTAATATCTCTAGAATTCATGCCATGCATGTCGAGACACATTGTTTACATACTGCACTTTCCGTTTACGATTACCACGGAGGCTGGAGGCGAACCCAACATGTACTATAATACGAACTAGACGGCCAACTAATCAGAAGAAATGTCTTGTTTCCAGGCACTTGTTTTGTTTATCACCAGTTACAGTATATTTATAAGTAGACTCAGATTACATGTTTATCATGGTTATCAGTTCAATAATTGACGCTGAAGTACGTTCTTCTGTGGAAGGTACGTGACTAAGAGTAATACATGAAAAAGATTCACAGTTAAATAAAAGTCGTACTCATCATAATATACTTTTGACAAACATAACAAAGTTGTAGTTGTCATCACATGTTTGTGAACGGGGTGTGTATGCATGTACATACATACATACATACATACATACGTACGTACGTACATACATACATACATACATACATACTGTACGTACGTACGTACGTACGTACGTACAAAACATACATACACAGACAGACAGACAGACAGACAGACAGACAGGCAGAAGTAGACTGACATACATGCATGCATACGGACGGATTAACATGCAGACGGATAGACAGACAGACACCTTTATCTGTGTTGTTTACAGTACGTAAAATAGAATTACAAAATAGTAGTATGGCGTCCTCAGTCAATTGTTATACACCATATGTTTTTTGTCGTTTAATAATTTGCTATTTCCAAATTGAACGATTTTTAGTTCTGCAACTTTTTCTTGTCACTTACCTGAGACACTTGCTCTTATCTTTACCCTTTTTTGAAGTTCTAATATGTAAACAGGCTCTGCTTACAGGAAATACTCAGCTACATTGTAAAGGTATTTTCCTTTGTTTTAATCACAGGCAATATTATGTTTTTGTCAAAAAATAAACATTCGCGGGGAAGTTCTTTTATTGTCATCTAATCAATTAGAGCGTTATGTGTATTTGGCGCCATGCAGTCTACAATTTTCAGTATCCAATTCATCCCACTATCAAAGATCATGAAGACTACAAAATTGACTAAGTCATGTTGATGAGAAGTTACAGGGACGTTTGCTAATTTTCAATTCCGAGTATACGGTCAGATGGAAAGCTTAATGGATAAAAGAAGTATTTGCAAAATTTGCAAAATTTGTTCAGATTTCATTTGGGTTTACTCCCTGGATACAATAGTAGGTGTTCTCAAATCGAAATCTTTTGAATTTGTTTACAGAACCAGACATTCATCTGAATGGAGACTGAATTCAATCTCATGGTATTATCGTCTCAAATTAGCTGTAAAAAGTAAAATACATTTGCAGAATGCACTGACAATGGTGGTACACATATTCACACATTCGGAGGCTCAATTTGTATGTAAGCTTCAATTTGTTGTTCTCAAAGTATGTCCATCTTCAATTCGGTCATATTGTTCAAGGTGATGCGACTTACAGTTGTCCCTCCTAATAGTCTAATAAATAGCACTTTGTTTGAAATTGACTTGTACATGCTTGGACGCCTGGACTGACATGCATTCCGATAACCCCCTAGCCTCCGGACGGTGAACGTCGTTTAAAGCTAAAGACCACTACTGCATTGTTGTATGTGACATCACAGGTGGTCGTCTTTAGACGAGCAAACCAATCGGAGTAAATATAACAAAACTTGGATAAACTTCGCATGCTTGGAAAAGACACTCACTTCATTTTTTCCAAGTGTATTGCAAATTCCCCCTCTTTCGAAATTCAAGTACAGACACGAATTTTGTCATTGTATTTGTTTGAGGAAAGCATTCAAGTTTCTACTGTTCCTGAAGCTACCATGCATGCTTATGGATCAACACAAGAAAGACAAGGAAAAATGGCGTTCACAACTTCGAGTTTCTCCCAGCAAAGAACGAAGACTGAACACTATATTCCAAGCAATTAGCAACATACTTCATATTTGTCATTCTCCAGTCTTATTCATATAATTTCTAAAAGCTCCACGTGCCTTACACTTCCATGTTATCAATGCTAAAAACCCAGGGAGTTGCTATTAACTTTCAAACTATTTCAAAGTACTTACGCCCTAGTTATGCAGTCATTAACATCAATCTCAATGTCTGTCTTTTACATGTGAATGCATCATTTTCTCAGTCCTTAGATAGTAAAACATGCGTTTGGACATGATAAAAAAGAGAGGCAAAGACCATTATGTATTTTTCATTACAATACAAAGTATATTTATTTGTGGTAATCAAAACCGACTGCTGTGATAGTATAGACAGTAAGAACAAAATGGGTGCCAGCATGTCTACAATCTACTGTTAACTTTAAGTCGTTCTACGAATGTGGTATAAATTATGTAATTATCTTCAGTATCGAATGATTTTCAATGACAAAAGCACTGGAAGTCAATTTCCGGTTTAACAATCTGTAATGATATTTAGTCGAAAAACGAAGACTATTTCTGATCATTAATTTCTAATAACTTTCAAACCAATTGCGAATCTTGCTGTTTTCGACAAAATGGTCTGTCTCTGCCCCCAACATCACGTAAAATATGTTTGATAGGCCAATAACGGGATGCTCTGGATAATGTATTGTACTAACACTTATGGTCATGAGGGTACTAGAAGATTGTATTACCGAGAGCTGTCATGCAGCGACTATTTCAGCCGAGGGAAATGCTTGTTACGTAAAAGCACAAAGGGTAATATGATGTCTTAAATAGTGTCCGAAATCCGCCAGGTAATGAGTGTTTTATAACACGTCACACTCTCGTGTATTTAAAAGAACTGACTGTCGTTCTGTCTAGCACTTGAGCAAAAACCATTGTCGACCCAACATGGATCGACGTCAGTCTACCTCATGATGTCTGCTCCTTTCACAAACCTAATTACTTGATTTGCTTTCTTTGCATCCTTGCATCAACAAATCTTTGCACTTCTTTCTCTATACGACGTGGACACCGCAATTCTCCAACTCCGAGCGACCCAAGGCAAACTGCAGACTCGCTCTGTTTACGATACTGCAATGCGGAGCTCTTGTACTAGAACTAGAGACATAGGGTGAAAGAAAACGAATAGCTCCTGCTGTATGCAAATTTAGGTCACTTTGGCGAAACGAGTCCATACCACGTGACATGATATATTCAAATTATTGAGGAGGGCTAGAAATCGGTGTGGTATATAGTGCCTGCATACATATGACAACGTATGAATATTCTCAATAACAATTTTCATCATAGCTTTTTGCAGAAGAGAAATAATTCGATGGTTTGAACCATTCGATGAACAGTTCGTAATTCCACGGAGTGTAAATGAATAGTAATATCACTTCTTTTGACGACATGCTATCATTTAAACGATATTTCAATTCATGTGAAATGTTGTTATACCGTCATAATTCCAGCACTCAAGGGATTACATGAAACAGATTGCATCATAGAAAACCAGAAATCAAATTGTTGTGAAATGATAGAGTGAAGTACCACATGGTATTTACATTTAATAGCATGCCGCAACCTGAAAAACAATATGGCTTTCCGAGTCACAGTAGAGGGGTGTATTTTGTCTGATATGCTGTTTGTAAGAATAAATACAGCATACGTCCTCGTCAGTGTCAATATAAAGAGTGGTTGCTTCCATGATAAGTGGGTCTTAGCTGAACAATATCTATTTTAATATACTGATGACTGAAACACAATGGAAAATAAATGAGACTGTGTCAAAGTAGGACAAAAAGCAAATAACTGTGAAATTATGGTATTTAGCTGAAAATGAGTGTCAGTTTTAATGGGGGTTTGTAGTATTATTATTATTATTATTATTATTATTATTATTATTATTATTATTATTATTATTATTTATTAGTTTATAAAATTTGTTTGCCTATTAAACTTTCAAACAGGAATTGGAATAGCTTTTTTAATTATTTACTCGTCTGAAAGGACAAACTAGTTCCTGGTTTATTATTATCATCATCGTCGTCATCATCATCATCATCATCATCATCATCATCATCATCATCATCATCAACATCATCATCATCATCATCATCATCATCATCATCATCATCATCATCATCATCATCATCTTAATAACAGCAATATTATAAAGGTGTCTTTTAGAGTTGATTAGGCCGAATAAAAAAAATTGTGTGTTATCGTTTAACCCGACCGACCTGAATTTAAGCCACCGACCCTACTAAACACTTTTTAACATTCCAAAAAGGTAAAATAGTGAGACTTTACTGCTATTTCTGAGTAAACTTTCTTGCCTTTGGTCATTTCTTGTTTAAAATCCCATTCCAGAGAAATGAAGTCTTTCAAACATGTAAGTTGACTTTATACAATACAGTGTGCATACTGTGTTCATCTACTTCACATATATTTGTCTTCATCATTTACTTCTTTTACAAAACATCGAACTCTCATGAAAGTATTGTGACCAATGAGTATCAGGTCTCTAGATCTGGGTCCAAGCAATTTCTCAGCAAAAAATTGAGGAAAAAATAAAATAAAACTCCGACCGATCTACCCTATATTCTGAAGTCATGTTATCGGAAACAAATAATTTTTTTTTAAAATTATCTTTATCATTGTAATCAGCCGGCTACTGCATACTTTCCATGACTCATTGTAATGTGAAGTAAATACTATAATAATCGCAATTTTTAATTTTTAATAAGATTTAGAGAATTTCCGTAGCGTTGCCACATAATTTCATACAAGACTTAAAATAATGGGTAATTTAAAATAATTCTATAAGACCACACTGAACTCCATTATGAAACCTGTGGAAACGACTCCTTTGTTACTCCCAAGACAGGAAAAGTGGCAATCGACGGTTTTACGACTCGGGTCCAATCTATTTTGATACAAATGCAATTATCGCATGACCATAAACACAAGAAGCTGTCATAAAAATACTGCAAACCTATAGAGCTGTCACCATGTGTACTGTGGTGGTGCTATAACGATGCAAAATACTTGCTATAATATGCCATAATGGGATCGGTGTATCTTCGATTGACACATATTTTAATTGGAAATCATTGAGGATAAACTAGAGACTAATAAATCCACGCCCTCGTCGACATAGACTAATATCTAAATGGAAGTATGGAAATAATGCTTAACGAAATGTATGCTTATTATACGCATTGTTACTTGATATAGCGAATAATGGTTGACATATATTTGCTGGCCATTAGTCAGGATTTATGTTATACATGCATATGAATCACTTCATATCTTCATTATGTATCTTCATCTCCTAGTGGTTAAGGACACACACCACACACAATTGCGAAGTGTGAA
This sequence comes from Glandiceps talaboti, assembly GCF_964340395.1. Taxonomy (NCBI): domain Eukaryota; kingdom Metazoa; phylum Hemichordata; class Enteropneusta; family Spengelidae; genus Glandiceps; species Glandiceps talaboti. Next base: position 26,458,674 of record NC_135551.1, on the reverse strand, counting down.
TAATTCTAGAGCTAAAATATAACGTACATCTGCATATATATATATATATATATATAACTCGGTGAGTATCAATCTGCTATAAGACAGTGCTCTATACCGCAGTGGCAGAGCGTAATAGTTTTGGTAGTACTGGAACTCTTTCTTGGGTGTAACTCGGAGTTTCACGCATATTGCGATCATCAGACACTCTTTTACAATCGCAATATGCTTGAAACTCCGAGTTACACCCAAGAAAGAGTTCCAGTACTACCAAAACTATATATATATATATATATATATATATATATATATATATATATATATATATATATATATATATATATATATATATATATATATATATATATATATATATATATATAAACATACATTTGGAACAAAATAACCAAGCCACCTTTCTTCATTCACTTATCAAGCTCTGGAACTATATATATATATATATATATATATATATATATATATATATATATATATATATATATATATATATATATATATATATACATATATATATATATATATATATATATATATATATATATATATATTATATATATATATATATCTTCAGACGGTTAAACCAGTAAACTGATTTAGCCGTCTGGTCGCACAACCATGAAATTCTAAGTCACGGCTTAGGCACAGCAATATGTCAACGTGAACTATAAAATAACCGGGTCAAAGTTCATTCTTGTTGCGCGTTCAATTGGAGACATGGCTTTGCGTTACACAACCGGTGATTGTACTGTTGGTGAATATAAGTCATTTGACAAAAATCGCACTTACACTGCTTCTTTTCATCGTCTGGCTTTATAAAAAATTTTTTACTGACATTGCTACATTTCCTTTGTGCGAGCTAGTATTATCTTACCAGATAGCCACCAAATCATAAACAAATGTAACAACATATGCTTTTTCAAACATATCAATGTATGTAAATATAACAATTATACACCAGACGGTGAGAATTGGCAGTTTTACAAATTTACAACCAATTTCACCTAACCTCGCTGACACTGTACGTGTCACAACTGTATTTTTATATTTATTCATACAAGGTACAGAACAACTTCAGACACGCCGTCTCATTACATTGTTTTCATTTGTAAAGAGTCAACGTGTCTGAAATGATATGAACGTAAATTTCTGATACACACTGTTTCGGCGAGACTGCAATCCTGTTAGGTATTTGTTGAGCGAGCGCTGTTAAGATATACAGAAATAGTGAGATATTTTTCGAGCCTGACAATGGAATGTAGCAATTTTAGATAACGATTTGTTTAGTTTATTCGCTTCAATTGTAAATTCGCCGGAGGCAATTCCAAGTAACTAATGTAATAGTTGCCAAAGTCTGTAACTCTACTATTTTTTAGGGTTACTTTTGATTCATAACGCAATCCATTTATCTCACAGAAACATATCTAATCATATCTAACAACTAGTGGATATAGAACAAGCAATCTAGACTTAATGTTTTAATAGTTTGATGACATAATGCATCGATCACATTGATAAAAAAACACATTCTCGACTGTTCAGTCCTTTGCGTGCGCTCGGCAGTTTACATCACGGTTTGTTGGTTGAGTCAGATTTGCTCTCGTGTAAGTTGTTGTATGCTTTATCGGTACAGTAGACTTCTCTCATAGGCGTTGGAAGACATGGCTACAGAAAGATAACAGTATCAAACATTCTGCCTGTCACGCATCAGCTTCAAAGAATAAGTACCTCAACGAACATTACATATGTATGAGTAAACCTGAAAAGAAGTTAACTCTTCACTCCTCAATCTGTCAAATCTTATCAAAAGATCTGAGACGAAAGAGCAAAAATTACGTCAAACCCGAAAATAGAACAACTAATTAACCTAGGTTTTCCACTGTAATTAACGCTAATGCCATGGCGAACATCTCAAACAGTTGGAGGTATTTGTGTTCGTTGTCATTGACGATTAATTCCATCAGAAATACCTAAGGTGCACTGAAGATGAATCACAAGAGTGAGATAGTAATGGGTGCCATCCACTTAGGCACTGCTTTCTCAAAACAAATTTTCCTCACCATGAATAGAAGGATAGATTATATGCAAGTGTACAGTAATAAATTATTAAACCGTAATGATTGAAAAACGTAAGTCCTGATTCAATTGAAATGGTCGAGTGTTTCTCGTAGTCTGGGCTGGTATGTTTTCGTCTTTTTTAAAGCAAGTGACTTTTACTGATAACCTAGATACAACTCTCCTACCGCCTAAAGAGTGAGTTCCTTAATTACATTACGAAATGCGTCAGAAGAAGAATCAATACTCACATCAGGGAGAGGGCGTGCTGAATGAATAGTACTATTGATCTTTGTCTCTATAACACAAATAGGATTTTGGGGTTCAATAATTTTTTATTATTCTATGAAGTTAGCAACAAATGGTATTTTAAAATGTGTTTTCCCTGGCTAAAACACCAAACTGAGGTATTTTAGGCATGTGGAAAAGCATGTCCCATCACAATGGATCACGTGCCACTTCCCTTGGGTGTATCTGCAAATCATTCGATCATTTGAATTGCATGTCCTACAATCGGCTTTCTGCGCATCTCGTTGTTTTTATTATAGTTATTTCTGCCTTATCTATTTCGGAGAATCTGTTGTTTGGTTTCCAGGCAGCATCTCCAATCCCTCTTTGAGTTGCCATAGTAGTATAATTATACAGACTCAGTTATTCAAATGATGGATGACAAGATGAATGTGTCACATACTTGAGTGATATTAAATTTGACACCATATTGGCTCGTACCATGCCAACGGTAATGGTCAAATGTCATATAGAATTGTATAATATAGATTCATCTATCGTGACTCATGTTATTGATAAGGTGATGCAGTTGTGTTGTATTCCTTTCCGGCCACATTCCCAATGTCATTATGCATGGAACGTGTTTTTTTGCGGTAGATGAAAGAGGTTGTGAATTTTCTATTTCTGTTGTATGTTTGAAGTGTTTTTGCAATAAGGGCTGAGGGGTGTTTCATAACACAAATCATATGTTTCGTACTCATATACCTTAAATATATAAGAGATGACTCAAGGAGTCGAGTACTATAGCTGGAAGAGGAAGATGATTTTTAATACTGAAGTCTATTCAAGTCAGTTCGCTTAAGAATGTCATTGGCAGTCTCAGATGTCGCAATTTATAACACTTCTCAAAGGTGAACCAAAAAGTTTGGTATCACAGTAACGTAAAGATTTATATGACTGGTTGTATTCAGTTGTACAGGATCACTTCGTTTTGATATTATGGGATATTGAACTTAAACTCATATACATGTATCAAGGAATGCCATTCAATCCAGCCATTATCTTATTTCTACATTCATAGACCAAGATCTGCCAACTTGAAGGAGGTATTGCTAGGTTTATAGAACGTTTCACATACATTGGAGTATGTTTATTACAGTGTTATATATATGTGAGGAAAGTTACTTCGTACATGTTTGCTGACTTTGATTTTAAGTCGGACAGTTTCCAAAATCCTTTGTCATATCTATGTTACACATTCTAGCTCTGTTAACTATGAAAAATTTATATCTCGCAGTGACATCATATCCCACCTTTAAGAGTAGAAGATAGGAATGAATGTCGACATTACTCCTTACACATTAATGTATCATCTTGTTTTGATTTCCACCCTAAAAGGTACATTTATTCAGAGATTGTAAAAGTGACCTTTCACATAAGGAAACACGTTGAAAGGAAACGCCAGGTGACGCTAGGGATTTGATAAAATCTGTATTCCAAAGTTCAACATACCACATGTAATTACATTATCACGAAATGCCTATAGCTGCAAATATTTTAAAACATTATATTACGTTTTGTAAACGTGACTTGCACAATTCCCAGAAGGAGGAAATATGAAAAATGTACAACCTAATTCGCTATGTCTCTTTTTTTTTCAAAGAATAGCAGCCCTAAAGGAAATTCGTTTTTCTCGGAACACAGCATCTTCACTCAAGCTGTCGTCTTGAGGTCAGCCAAAAAGCCATAGTAAGAATTCAACAAACAACTCTGCAAGGTCGAGACCGCGTCAAATACCTTCAAAACATGTAAATAGTGAATTTCGTGATTATTGAAAGTCCAAACCTATTAGTTTTGTTTCAGACTCTATACCCGGGAGAAAACAACACAAACAGTCGCCTTTGCTCATGCGTCATTAATATAATGTTGATAAAGTATAGGTATATCTAAGGTCACCGAAGACCACGATGTCACATATTATCCAAATGATTGAATTTGATTTTCAGCAGAAAATGATATGGCAGATGAATACTCTAGAGAACGTGTGCAAGGAAGGAGTAGATAGCTACTCCTAATGTACCTTATCTTTTTAGTCTTCATTAGAGCAGACGTGTCTTATATATCTATTGTATAAGGTCTCTAGGCTCTCAAACACTCTTCTAGCAACTTGTTAACTTCGGGTGTCTCGTACGCGTCACTAAGGTGGCATCTTGCAATCAAATAATTTGACATCTGTCTACTAAAATACACACCTCTTGTAAAAGAAGAAAGCTACATCTTCTAAAGATGTCTGAGGTATACTTCCTCTGATATGCATTAAAGTTATGTTGTTGTGCATGTATGTAGACAATCAAACGGAGTACTCATTGAATACAAAGTGGGTAAACTTTTTGACAAAACTAGTAAAAATGTGACTGAGCATAATGTAAGGTAATTTACAGTGTAAGAAAATGAAACCTCTTCATAACAATATTAGAAATGAAATGCGGTGAAATCAGTAAGGAATACTCAAATTATGAAAAAATTAGACAGACAGCTTGAAATCGAAGTGTTGTGTTAATTCTTTCGTATGTGAAAATTGGATTTGATGCTTTGCGATGGAAGGCAAATTATTGCTTGATATTCAATCTACACATCTATATATGCCAATACATAATCGGTAGATATATTTGCGTGTGGTTTTCATTAGGGTTACTATATTCTGAAAATAAAATCACAGAAAGAGGAATTTGCTAAGGTTGTATTCATATTACAGATAAGGTACTTTTAAAATGTCTGGTGTCAATAATTAAAATGGCATTTGTATTAAATTGATTCAGGAACGATGTTCTATAGAAATGTTTTTTTTTTCATTTTTCAGCACGAATGTATATTATTAATATACATGAAAAAACTTTCTATAGAACATCGTTCTCATACAACAACCATCAGTGATTGACATAGATGATGTAACATGTTATGGAGTAGTGATCAATGGTGACCTGAGTTTCAATAAACCAAGGTAGTAATCATGTTTTATTTTCCCTAGGACAAAAGTCATGTAGCAAGCAACTCTTTGACTACTGAAAGGATATGAGCCTGATAATGTGAACTCTCTCTCTCTCTCTCTCTCTCTCTCTCTCTCTCTCTCTCTCTCTCTCTCTCTCTCTCTCTCTCTCTCTCTCTCTCTCTCTCTCTCTCTCTCGCCCGCCAGCCCGCCCGCCCGCCCGCCCGCCATCCCTCCCTCCCTCCCTCCCTCCCTCCCTCCCCCTCTCTCTCTCTCTCTCTCTCTCTCTCTCTCTCTCTCTCTCTCTCTCTCTCTCTCTCTCTCTCTCTCTCTCTCTCTCTCTCTCTCTCTCTCACAAACACACACAAACACATAAACATAGTCCATACGTAAATATGTCCTTCGGATTAACAGCATCAAGAGAACAAACAATAGTTTCAAGTGAAATTCTTAATATTCGTTGCCTTGTATGTATATTTTTAGGCTGTGACTTTTAGTATGGGTGAGAACATTAATCATTCACGACAAGGGAATAAATGTACACATTTAGTATCGATTAATCATGGTTGTACTAAAAGAATTATTAGCATTGAGAATTTTGTATTCCGTGTTGTATCATCAAATATCAAATTCATCAAATTTAGTATTTGATGAGTTCTAAAATACTTCATGAATTATTATATTTCATAATTTACGTAAGTGAGTTAATTGTATAAATACTGATTTATGTAATGGCACAGGTGTACAATACTAACTTTATTATCATCAATCTAACAAATGTCAAGTAATTAAATTAACCTGGCTATCGACAACAATTTGGTCGATTAATCATTTCAACAATTGTTCACGAGGACATATATTTTGTTATATGTATTTATAAAATTACAACTGTCATTAAATTCTTAATCTTCAGCCGACTTTATACACATTATCTGTCAGATCTATATTTGCATAGAGCGTTGTTAAACCGTGAACAATGTATAAAATGTATATGTTTATGAATCAAACTGACTCGGTGTTACTAGAGTTACTTTTAAAGTATAAATCAATGCGTATGGGAAATAAACAGTGTAAACTCGCTCTGTTCAGGAAAGGTCATGTATGTATGTATGTATGTATGTATGTATGTATGTATGTATGTATGTATGTATGGCTGTAGGTAGGTAGGTAGGTAGGTAGGTAGGTAGGTAGGCAGGTAGGTAGGTAGGTGCGTGTATGTGTGTGTGTGCATGTACGTACGCATGTACGCGTGTATGTATGCATGGATTGATGGATGTATGTATGTATATATATATGTATGTATGTAACATGTATGTATGTATGTGTGTATGTATGCATGCATGTATGTATGTATGTATGTATGTATGTATGTATGTATGTGCGCTCGTGTGTGAGTGTGTGTGCGTGCGTGCGTGCGTGTGCGCGTGTGTTTATGGTTTGTTATTTGTGGCTAACCGTACACATTGTCGGAATATACCACTGTCTGCAGAAATTAATCTGTTCACTACATTTCATATTACTCACAGGGTAAAGCAAAATATGTGCGTTATATAACAACACTATACCAGTGTCCAAACTATTATGTCAATGTCCACGTCAGAATTTTTGTATTGTTGCATGATGGTATTTAGAGATATATAGCCTCTTTGGTTACGTCATGTCAAGAAACAACGCCAGTATCGATCTATCGTATTAATGTAGACCGCTATGATGAGTATCGGTGTTTAAATTTATAGCCTAGTCAATGTTCCGTTTATCTTCCCATACATCATCATTAATTACAAAATTGACAATCTGAACATTAGCTCTCGTTATCCACTCTAGTATACGTGGTCTTTTGAAATGTTCTTAACGCTTTTGACGATAAATTTATAGCGATATAAAAAACACTTGAAATGATGTGCTCTTTTGAAAATCAAGTACCGTCGTCTTCCCATGTACAGAAAACAGATAACGAGATATATGAAGACAGAATGTTCAAAATAATTCTTTTAAAGTTGTGTCGTCAATCAATTTGATGTCAAAAACAAGATGTTTTTTTTTTTGCACAACGTATATGATACAAAGCCAGGCTGGTTTTACTTCGCAGTAGTTTTGTACGTTTACATTCTAAACGTTGATGAAGTTAACGTTCCATTTAGCAACATTCGACATTACCTGGTTGCCATATACTGATGAAGTGGTCTGTTTGTTCACTATTACCTTTGAAGTCGCTTTTTTTACTTGAATTGTAAATCAAAGGACGGCATCAGCAAATTTTAAGGTAAGCGGTCAAGCCAAACAACAAGCTAACCACTGCATCGGAGTTTAATCAGCGTTTGAAATCTGCGTTCAACAGCAAAAGGAAATTTGACATCAATTAATTCGAGTTATACATTGTTTGGTTTCATATGCTTTGCTTTTCAGTTTTAGTTATTCAAATGCGTATGCTTTTATATCTGTATTTAGCCGTGAAATATTTCTCACTTCAAACCCAAACTCTACCGTTAGACACGTTCATCATATTTGAATGTATACCTTACTTCTCATATCTGCATCATCATGCGATTATCAGGACATCGTATTCTGTTTATGTCACGACGTATGACCATTGACGTCATCAAATGATTTATAACTGGCACTCTAAGATATTTTGAATTTGGGGAAAACGTTTGTAAATCGTTTTTGGCTGATAAACAACATGATATGTTGCCTTATGAAGATTATATGGTTACTAATAAATTTAAACTTTTTACTGCATCAAAATTCTCCCATAAATCCTAGCTTTCAATCTTGGATGTATTAATTTCGTAAACGATTTACTACAAAATTATAGAAATTGAAAGACGTCGTAGTAGCACAATGTTCTGAAGTTTGACACACGTGTTTATTAATGTAGTCAGACATCAGTCAGTTATAAAGTCAGAAAACTACGCTCTCTCTCTTCCCCAACCCTCTCCTCCCCCAAAAAGGGTATTAACTATATAAAGTGAAGATTGACTGACACCTTCACATGTTTGATACGCTTATTCCAAAACCATCTAGGGATACAGCTGCCTGTTACATTTTGAATCATTTTACAGGGGTTGAATAGTGACGTCATAAAAGGTCACTGCAGTTACACTGAAAAAAAGTATGACACGCATTCGTTTTATTGACTTTCGTATGGCACTGCCAGGGAACAGATTGCAATATATCACTGAGGCTTCGTCTGTGAATGCCACTCGATTACCCTCTGATGTATTGAAATGCGATCCGACATGTATTAAAAAGTAGCCTTCATAGTATAGCAAAGCTTACTTTAAATCAGACACATGGCAGCCTCAATTTGTTCATTTAATACCGAATTAGTTGCCAAGCTAGATTATTTAAGTTTGGAATTAGCGTGGTATAACTGTAAAGGGAAGGCCACGATTAATCTTTTGAAGGTCGGATTACAAGTATATCGTTTTTCAATAGAGGAGTTAGTACTTGCCATTAACAATGTACATGTTATTAATATAACACGTGTGATATTACAACTGGGTATTGGCATCATTCAAACGTAAATAAATGCACATGGAATAAGTCATATGTACATAACCTTAAGGCAATCTGCATACTAATCCGAAATTAACCATTCTTAAGCTTCTTTCATCAAATCCACTTCGCATTAGGAAAACATCACCTAGGGTAAGCGATTCTATTACACGCCCCACTAAGTGTCTGATGCTGAACAGCCAGATGCTGCTTTGAAACTTCTGAGAATACAGTCTGTAAGGTATAAGATTTGGCTTTAGGGATTAAAAGGAGGCAGCCATGGAATTGAATTATATACGTTTTGACAAGCGGCATTGCAACATGAAATATTCGGTGCTTGTAGAAAAAAAAGACAAATGGCGTAATGATACAAGGACGCTGGCCGTCATTGCGAGTAGCAGTCGCATTCTGTTTGATGTTGAAATTGGGTCAATTTTAATTGACTGTAATAGAGAAAACAGAATATCTATATCAGTTCTATTATACGGCCCACTGAATGTTTAAATAATTACTAAACAGGTAGCTATTGGTTTGCAGCTTGGGATATTGATGTTTTAGATTTAACATTAATCACTTTAAAAACGAAAGTTGGTTAACTTTGAAAAATACAAATTGTATCCACCGTCAACGCACTATGTAACAGAAAGATTATGATGGTGTAAAATAGTTAGACACAGAGTTAGTGTAGTTGTAGTATTATTCGATATTTAACATCGTAAAACACGTGAAATGTCCATTGAGTCAGACATAGAATGTGGTGGACATAAATGGTTATCAAAATATAACTGCATCTTTTGAAGGAAGGCTATAATGCGGTTTTCACAATGCATGATTTACGACATCAATTCCAAGTACCCTTGTTATTATTAGATTATACAGTAGTGTTTATTATCGCAAAATCTTTCAATATGGGCTTAATCACTCATTTGTGATACTAACATAGTTGATTGTCACTCTTGTTTCTCGTAAAGCGTTATATACAGATAGGAAACTGCACCCATTCATCCAGCATACATACATACATACATACATACATACATACATACATACATACATACATATACATACATACATACATACATACATACATACATACATACATACATACATACATACACACACACATACATACATACATGCATACACACACACACATACATACATACATACATACATACACACACACATACATACATACATACATACATACATACATACATACATACATACATACATACATACATTCATTCATACATACATGCATACACACGCACGCACGCACGCACGCACACACACATACATACATACATACATACATACATACACACACGCATGCATGCATACATACACACACACATACATACATGCATACATACATACATACATACACACATACATACATACATACATACACACACGCACGCACGCACGCACGCACGCACACACACACACATACATACGCACGCACGCACGCACGCACACACACACACACATACATACATACATACATACACACGCACGCACGCACGCACGCACACACACACGTACGTACGTACGCACGCACGCACGCACACACATACATACATACATACATACATACATACACACACACACATACGCACGCACGCACGCACACACACGTACGTACGTACGTACGTACGTACGTACGTACGCACGCACACACACACACACATACATACATACATACATACATACATACATACATACATACATACATACATACATACATACATACACACACACATACATTCATACATACATACATACATACATACATACATACATACAACTTATTTCCCAATGTCGCTACATCATCATGACCTTCAACACATGTCACTACAAATCCAGGCAATTACGCTTACAACAAAAGCTTGTTTATTCATATTTGAACACACTAAAAATATTCAGCATACTGTGACATGCCAATAAACCATATGTTACATAATTGATGACAAGTACCCTTGACAACATTAAATGAAATCACCCGCTATTTACAGTAGTCAATGTTAAGTGATCCCAAAAATAGAACCAGAAGAGACATTGTTCGACCAACTGTATCTCTTAGTCTGTCTCTAGCTGTGCTACAACTACCTACTAGCAGCAAATTTCTCTATTGATCACAGTGTAATCTTTCACCAGTGGAGTTTTAAGTAGAGTCAGGGTAGGGACACTGTAGGATATCTAATCATGGTATAATACTCAAAGTTGTAAAATTGTATTGTGTTCTAGTTGCTAATTTAACATCAAATGTTGGACTTGTTTGTTTGCCATCTGAGTGAAGTAAGTGTATGTGTGTCATGTGTTGTAACTAGCCAGTCTTGGTCTTATCAACAATTTTTTTACAATTAAACACCAGGGATCGAATGAAAGATTACACAGTGGTGAATAGAGAAACTTGCTGCTAGTAGATAGTTTCAGCACAGCTTACGACTGGCTAAGAGATACAGTTGGTCGAAAATTGTTGATAGAACCTCTCTTTCACTGTCGTATTGGAAAGGAGTACAGAATGATAGAAGCATAGAATTCTGTGGAAATAATGTTTGAAATCTGAACAATCTACACCACCTTGAAACATTTGTTGTCACGTTACACTTTTTAATAGTACATTATTAATCACATCCTTAGTTTCAGTTATCTTCAGTTATCAGTTTCTCCAAAATCGTTCATTCTTTCTCCACGTTTGACAAATTACATTGAGCTGAACGATTACTATTTATCGTGTTACCACGCTTACACTTAAACAATGATGAATAGCTCAACTAGAGGAATATAAAAACCAACCGATATGATGATTTGAAAAGTGACATTGCTTCAAACAATAATTCATTCTGTAATACGAAGAATTGAGCGAAAGGAAATTGCTGGAGATTGCTAGATTGCACATATGTATTTACAACGCTATCGAAAGAATTTCAACTTTGGTTACGCGTCAAACTCATTAATAAGTTGTTGTTGTTGTTTTTTGTTTTTTAAATATTGCCTTAATATGATAAATCGTTTTCTTTTATATGTTTGATTTCTGGTAAATATGGTGTACTTATTTACTTTGTAATATCATTTAAATGATAATGTTCATATTTTCATACTAGGGTATTTTATTGTAAGTTTGCAGGGAAACTAATTCATAAACTAATTATCATTTAGTTTAGAGAAGTTCATCTTTCACTGGTTTAAAAATGTTCACAGTAATTTTACCGTTATTAGTCGAGTTATTTAACTTTGTCATAGATTATGGTGTATTCCCTTCAGAATGGCAGAATGGTCTACCGCCATTATTATCCCACTGCTGTTCAAAAAAGGCTGTAGAAAAGATACAAATAACTATAGAGGGATATCTCTGTTGAACTCTTTAGGCAAAATATCTATTAGTAATACCGTACCTTATTGATGTCACAAATAATAGTAAAACGTGCCGTGGTGACCAATTTCCATAAAATGGAACAGTTTTAGATCTTAAAATCACCCCAAACTTTGCCATATGAAAGTTTAATTAGTTCTTGTGAGATAATAAAAGAAATTTGGATGTCCACCGTCTTGTTTTCAAGGATGTCAACAATCATTTAATTTCCAGCAACGTTAACTCGGTCTTCAGCGGCCATATTGGAACTAATTGTGATGTCAATTTGAACGTGAATGAATTGTTTTTTCGTGAACAAAATAACATTCTACGTTAAAAGGTTAGGCCTGTGGGAGTCTTTCCCCGAAGGACAGATATGAAATTCTTTCATCACGAGTATCACATAAATTATAGTAAATATACATAAATAAGTAATACATTGTGAGGTATCATCTATTTGGTTTCACAATTTATCTCGCTAGAAAGTATTCAAAACATACTAAATCATAAACTGCTAAACAATTCATTAATTATGTAAATTAATGAAGTGAATGGTCCTTGTGTTCTTGTGACGTTTGTAATGACTTATTAATATGTAAATTTACCTTCCTATTGGTAAACTCCAAGGTGAAACATTCAGTTGTTGACCAATTGTAACAATAATATACAAAGCATTAAGTATTAAGAATATATTTTTGCTTTTAATTTTAGGACAACAATTTGTTTTATATGTACATGTCTGTCTGTCATAAAGTAACCACTTTACCATCTGTACTTGGTTTAGCGTTTCTTTTCTTGTTTATTCCACCAAACACCAATCAGTAAATCAACCATAGTGATAAATTAGTGCAAACAACTTTCTCAACCTGCATGTGCTCTATACATTGTCAATCTCAAACTTAGGTGACTTACGTAAAACTATATTTCATTTCAAAATGACATATGACACAATATACCATTTACAGAATAGACCGTGGATATCTAGCTTCAGTAAGTATCATAAAGCATCCGTGACACATTTCGGCCACTACTTCCACCGCAATGAAATGTCGACGGGGTAGGTACACGTTGACACGGATTCAAGTGGGGGGCTGTGTTAAGGATTTCAAAACTTGTACCAGTACTTCTATTTACAAATTAATTGATAAATTCGATTGTGCTAGACTTGTAGATGCATCGTTTAATTAACAAAAATAAAATAAATGCAGATAGGATACATTCACGTTGAAGTAAATGAATGGAGCACAAGACATGCATGTGTATATGTTCGCATTGCACATACGTTATAGAGAGATTGTATGTCTTGCATAAAAACGGACCATATATTTAAAAATGTCATTTTGTTGTGTACATTTGAATTGGCTAGATATTAAATTAAATAGCAAATTGGATAAAATATCTAAACTTCAGTTCAAATATTACTTTTTCTTTGTTGTTCTAGACAAACCATATGTTACTCTTATCAATTCACGTGTAAAGGCCTTATGTATATTTATTCTGCTGACAGTTAATATTTCATTTCCTAACTAATGTAACGGATCAATATCGCTGACTCTTTTCCGTTTATCATGTCAAGCCCGAATTCGGTGAATATATGCAATATATTCGTGCCTAACAAACTGAACGTTCCAAATAACACAACAATCTCAAAGCTATAGCCTCGAGCTGTATACACCAAATATTGAGTAACTGTTTGAAACCTGATGTCGCTTATCACAAACAGTACTGTTGTGACCCTTCACCGTGGTCTTCATTTTCAGGTACATGCAGTTCGTGTCAATAAAGGCGAATAATCTATTATATTAGCTTGTGTATCAAAAACCAATTATACGGTAGCTCCATGAATGTAATATGAAATAGCACAGAGAGTACATGAACAGGAAGTAGGCCCACCTAGCCAGGATGCGGTATGTCATGTTTAATCATCTTCCTGTTATCTCGGTTGTCAGGGTTACATATTGTTCCAGTGCACTTGTTATCTCACCACACCCTCTACACCTATTGTGCATGTACATTCACCATTTCGTGTAGGGTATATGTTGTAATAAAGAGGAGCTTCCACGTGAACTGCGACTTAGGTATATGTCTATCTATTTAATGAAATTGCATTGGTGAGTATAAAGGTTAGGTGTAAACAAGAGATGTAGTCAAGTGGACGATTTACTGTAACGAATGTAAACCTAAAGGGCCTAAAATTACTCATACACTAAAATTTGCAACATAGAAGGGACAGACGCTGACAGTAAAAATGTGTACAAAATCAATAACACGCTAATGTAGAATTTAGCTGACCTTTTAATCGAAATTTTTTCGCTTCTTTAAACTTCACATTACGGAAATGTAGGAGGATCAGAGAAGAATTAGGCGAGTCAGCCGTAAATAGATATAGCCATACATAGTATTGTCAGTGGAAGAGTTGAAGGCCTACTGTTTATCCACATGAGCAATATACGGATTCATGTCCTAAAAACAAAATAATGTGTCCATGTATTTGATTTGATGCCATGGCTTGTGAGATCTTTGTGGGGGCATTATAATTCTAATTTCATTCTTTTGCACCCATTGAATTAGCTTTAGAATGAAATTTGAACATTCGAAGGAAATGGGGTTGACTATAGCAATGAAAGTTTTTCCCCTTATTGGACGGCGTATCTATCTATCTATCTATCTATCTATCTATCTATCTATCTATCTATCTATCTATCTATCTATCTATCTATCTATCTATCTATCTATCTATCTGTTACCCATCCATATACAGCTACCGGCCTTTCTGTTTGCCCATCTGTAAGCGGGTCAGTCTGTCTCTCTGTATATCTTTTTTGATTTGTTTCTGTCTGTCTGTCTGTCTGTCTGTCTGTCTGTCTGTCTGTCTGTCTGTCTGTCTGTCTGTCTCCATCCGTCCGCCCGCCAGACGGACTGTCTATCCCCATGTATACATTATATATTGTATGCGTACCTCAAAACATGCAAGACGTCAGCAACGTTTGAAGTTAAAGGATGGAGTGGGAGAAACGCCTATGTGGACATTTTCAGTCACGAATGATATGCGGTACTCTTTGAACATACGTGTCAAGACATAGGGTTTGAAAACGTGATCATAAGTGTCCCCAAGGACGAGATATATGAATGTCGTCCTCTCTAAAATTAACCCGGTTTGTGATGTTTTTGAAACACAGCAATTCCTTAATGAGCTCCCGGAGGTAATATCATTTGTTGCCAAATACATGAGATTGATGCAATCTGTTGTCTCGACAACAGAAGGCCAACCATAATATCAATTCAGTAGATCATCCATCATATCACTTCTGTTGCTTTTATGCCCGAGAACACATCATAGTCGAACAAAATCATGTCTTCAAAAAGATAATAGTGCTTTTATTTTTAACGTTCGCAAACATAAATTTCCTTGCTGAGAAAATCTTAGTATTGATCATGGTTCATTGAAGTAATTCGGATCCACTGAATTGAGATGAAAGTAAAGTACTTGTCTGCCGGGATTACTGACTTCAATGGACGAATAATGCAGTTCTAACATGTACGTAACTGTATGCTCAAAATCATGAAAGCACTATGTATCATCTCAGTAATCAAGGCAGTATGGTTGCGATATCTATCTCTCCTTCAACTGCTTTGCATGAAAGTAATTGGAACTCATATAAAAATTAGATCGCCCTCAAACGGCTACAACCTGTCATTGTCAATCAAATTAACCAATCACAGACTTCCTTTTATACTATGACTGCGTTTTCAACATGGCTGCCTCTATCCCCGACTTTAACTTCATAGTTGATGAATTGTTCTTTGACATAAAGACGTGGATACATCTTCGACAGCAAAGCCTTCAATATATTCTCAGTGGAAATGACGTGTTTGTAATAAGCTACTTTATGTAACAGATACTCCAAGTCAATTTGCTACCACAACGCCGCGCCCCATTGGGCATTTAGTTGTCAATCAGGTTTGAATGACATTCCTTCAATGCATTTAATGAACATGTATATATGATAGTCATAATGTCTTTATTATTTAAGATACATTTATTTGGCATCTGCCAGTACTTTGTTTCGAATCATCTTACAACTGTTTCTAGACTCAAAAGTTGACGAAAATCCGATATCACTAGAGTTGTTTATCGTGTTTGTATTCCTCTATCAGTACAAGTTCACAGTATTAAAGATATAAACGCTAATTATTTCCCCGTTTTCTTAAATACAGAACTGTACGTCCTTGATCCAGGATGTAACTGTAGATAGCATACATGTAACGTGATGTGGCGTGACTAGACGCGGTATGTTCAGAACATATGTTGTCTGAGCTGATAACGATACAGTACGTTCCATCAACAAATCGCCTTAACCTATATGTATGCAGTATGCCGTCGACCTTTTTAATTGGGTTATGAGGAGAAGGAAATACAATGTCCAACAATTTACAATAAACCTTAGATAAAAGAATATTATAATAAGCAAGAAAGTCTTAGAAGTAAATAATGAAACACCTTTTTATTGTGGACCAAAAATACATGCATTATTCGTATAGAGATGATGTAATTGGTAATTATACGTTTTCGCATTTTTTATTTTTTTTTAAGTAAAGCACTGA
Organism: Glandiceps talaboti; assembly: GCF_964340395.1. Classification (NCBI taxonomy): domain Eukaryota; kingdom Metazoa; phylum Hemichordata; class Enteropneusta; family Spengelidae; genus Glandiceps; species Glandiceps talaboti. The sequence goes on along the minus strand of NC_135551.1, from coordinate 26,441,947 downwards.
TTTATAAATGATAGCAGTAAACCTGCAAAAGAGCATTGTCAGGCTCAACAGAAAAATGACAAACACTGCAATATGACATCGTATGGCTCGACAAACCCTTACTAGACATGCTACATTTCATCACCTGGCTCTAAAAAGTTTTACTATAAGCTTTCTTATAGCTACAGTGTATTAGTGTGGTAAGGAAACGACTTTTCAGCACCTTCAAAGCCACTTCAAATTTTTAATCTCTGATAAAACGCGACGTTATGATCATATTCATGTATCGCTACAAGACTCTGAAATTGATCGTAGTATCTTTGATACATGTCAGTGCGAGTGATATGTTATCTTAGCAGATTGTTACATGTAAGCGATATGTTCTGATTAGGGCACTTAGTAAATGTCGATTCATTAAATTATATGTTGTTACTCTGTTGATAGTTTAGGAATGGTTCAATTTGCTAGGACGGTGATAATATAAGAAAACGACAATGCAATGTTGGTAGGAGTGTTTTCGAACCAGAGGAAGAAATGTAACAGTGCTAATAATAGAGGGTTTTGTCCACGCAGACTATATTCTGTTTCGGGTACCATGTATCAGTTGTAGAATGTTTGCCAACCGGAATGACAGTTAGACGTGAGAGAAATATGTACGTTGATATGGCGTCATTAAATCGCAAAGGAATGATCAATGTTGTCCGCTACTTGTGAAGAACACTGGGAAACCTGTTGATAATAATCGGGTGAGCCGACTGAAGACTACTTGAATAAAAGTGTGCAAATCAAATGTTTAAATTAGGCCCATCTCATGTACTTGTGAATGAAATTCTTCTTTTCTTATTTTTAAGAGTTTCCTACAGTCAAAAAGTACACCAACGGAGTGTTACATTATTGGCGCGTATATGTAAAGAAGCTCCTCATAACAGGCGAAAGTGATTATAACATTTTAAAATTCAGAAGGAGAACATCAAAGAAAAAGCCCCGAAGTTAAATTTTTCAATCATAAAATCTAACAGAAGTATTTCAGAAGACCATTTTAGATTCATTTACAGTTCAAGGAAGCCCCTTCAGTGTGCGCTCTGCTTTAGACGCTTTCCGATTAGACAGATGGAAACACATTTTCAACTTGTTGAAAAACATCCCATCCAAAACAAAAACAGTTCCTATATCATCTCAAAAAGCAGCAACTCCTTTCTTCTCGGTGTTTAGTGTTGAAAGAAGGATATTCAAACATCTGTCTGCTTTACGGCGGCATGACGATGACCTCTTCGGACTTTTAGTAATCGTAGTTGCAACAGAAGGCCTAGCTTAATTAACACAGTTAAACCATGTTATAAAGGGAAAGACGACTCTCGATCATGACGTCACTGTTAAGGCCTTATAACCTGAAAAATCATGTGCCATATAAGGGTTTAAAAGGGCAAATGTTAGAATACTGTTATGTCGACATGTGAGAGGATGATCGATGACATAGATGGTAAAAAGCATATTAGATGTATCACGTTGCAATGCACGTGTGTTCTTGATTCTTGAAGGTTTAGGTTCTTAAGGACACTACCTATTTTCAAACTTTGATGTTTCTAACCTCTCTCCGAACTTATCATTTTCTTGCCTTCTTATATAACTTACTACTGTGGATGAATTTGTATCCCCTGTTATGTACTTACTTTAATACTAACATCAGTGATATGGCAGTCTTTGATGACTTCGAGGTTAGAACCTATGATAACCCCCTGTCTGCCTGTCTGTCTTACTTTGTGTCTGTCTATCTATCTGTCTGTCTGTTTGTTTGTTTGCTTACCTGTCTGTCTGTATTTGTTGTCTGTCTCTGTCCCTGACTGTATCCGCTATTCTGTCTGTCTGTCTGTCTGTCTGTCTGTCTGTCTGTCTGTCTGTCTGTCTGTCTGTCTGTCTGTCTGTCTGTCTGTCCGTCCGTCCGTCCGTCCGTCCGTCCGTCCGTCCGTCCGTCCGTCCGTCCGTCAGTCAGTCAGTCAGTCAGTCAGTCAGTCAGTCAGTCAGTCAGTCAGTCAGTCAGTCAGTCAGTCAGTCAGTCAGTCAGTCAGTCTGTCTGTCTGTCTGTCTGTCTGTCTGTCTGTCTGTCTGTCTGTCTGTCTGTCTGTCTGTCTCTCTCCCACTCTCGCTCTCTCTCATTCTCTCCTTCCTCGTCAAATCAGTAATAGAAATAATCGCATATGGATGAAGATATATAGTAAAATATATATAAATGACATTCAACTGTATCTTATATGGCTCAAAGAGTCAAAATCTACTCGAAGTTCTAACATTGCAAACCTTAACCAAGACTGCTAATCTCAGGGCAGCTCGGGGCTTAAACGATTACAAGATGTTTAAAGTTATTTTTAGACAACCTATTTCATTATATTCAGGGTAATTAGATGAAAGGCTTGACTGTCATGTACTTTATTACAGGAAATTGTACAAGGTGCATGTGAAGATCAGCTAAATGGGCAATAACGCTACCCAACACATTCAAGGGACACTTGCATGCACATGGCAAAATTTGGTTTGTCAGACTTTTAACATCACCGATGTTTATATTGAGTACAATAACATATATCATATTATTATCATGTCTTCGAACTACTTCAATGACATGTTTGACATGGTTTTTTTTTTAAATGGGAAAAGGTTGAAAAAATGCTGTGCGTATGGAAGTAAATTTATTCATAAAGTAAGACAAAGAACGAGTCTGTTCGCCCAACAATAATTATTTGAAAGAAAACGTTTTTGTGTGACTACGTACCTGCCCACTTTAGTATAACTGATAGCTATAGTACCCGTCAGAGGACATGTACTGTTTTTATTAGAACAGTTTTGGTTAACCTAACTGTTATTTTGTCCGAGTCGCAGCCTAGGACAAAATAACTGACGGGTTAACCAAAACTCTTCTAATAAAACCAGTAAATGTCCGAGGACGTGTACTATAAACGAAGTTATAAATACTTCGATTTCGACGAGTTTTTAGGTTTTTTACCAGAAAGTCAACCTTGTTATCTACAGCTCTGTTATGTAACATCTTACCCATTATCATGTTAGTACAACTTCACTATAAAACACCCATCTCGCACATCAAATAATCCAATGTTTTCCCCAAAAGTTCAATGTGAAATCCATTAACCTGGCAAAGACTCGTACTGCAACAAAATTACAGTCCCAATTCGAACAGTATTTCCGTTTTTACCCACCCATAGCTATATTGCTAACCCTGGTGCACATACGCATTGTCATATCAATGAACAAATTCTATATGGAAACCTGCTTACTGCACAAGTCACTTTGTAGTGAAGTGGTTATAGAGCATGTCTTTGGGTAGCTAGCTACAGAACTAGCGGTACTGTGTTCGAAACTCACCATTCAAGGTAAGAGCGATTTATTTACACACACATATACACACATGTATAACAGAATGACAGTTCCTTTCATGGATTAACGGTATGCAGACACCTTCTTTGTGTAAAAGTGTCCTGTAAACCGAAACAGTGTCCGTTAAATAAAATTGAGAGCACTGTTGAAACAATGAGGAAGAGTTGGAAAGGATTATAACTATGTTAAGCCGTCAACTGGACAGCTTGAAAACTTGATATAATTCTTTTCAGTTGATTTACTGGTTTTCAGTTACCCATTTGACTTACTTACTTACATACATACATACATACATACATACACACTCACTCACTCGCTAAATTCTATATCAAAGCCAGTATTTATATAATTTAATGAATTGCAGTATCCAAAATTGAGAATGTCAGAGCTTGTGGGTAATTAAAGAAGATGTCGCAAGGAAGGATCTTTCATCTATAGGTATACATTTATCTAGTATGGGTATTGAGGCTCTGAAGGCATACATTTGGCTATTTTCGAATGCAATTTGTTCGCAGTGCACATCGATATTATGTTTGTTTTTCAGCCTATTTAAGTTGAACAGTTCGGATGATATTAAGTTAAATATACTTGTCATGTGTGGCAAATTCCATTGTTTGTTTGACTCATGATGATCACATATCCATTGTATGTGTTTGACTAAACTTTTCTTGACATAGTTTTCTTACAAAAATAAATTTCAACTTTCGATAAAGTTGTTCTGTATAACACGTGACTACTGGACAACTGGGAGGGGAAAAGGATTACTTTTTTTTACGTCTGACATCGTGTGCGTATTTTCAAGATACCGAATGTAGCGACCCATGCTGCAAAGTCCAGTATGTTTTGCATTTGATTGGTAGTGTTACCTTGCGGCTGACACTATGCATTATGACGCAAATATGGCCTCTTATTTTGGAGTGAACACGAACTGATAAAAAGAAATGCAAGCTTGTATTGCCATAGCAACTAAAGCCTCAGATAAGGACTTCATCGTATAGGTGTTTGATGAGATATGATTTAGTAAACCAGGGACTGACAGACAGGACCTGTATACATATAATATAAGCTACAGAGTAATGCTATATTATAAATATATTATAATAAGTGTGCATTCATAAAGAAGTGTGAAAAATATATAACTTGTGTGTTGAAAATTTTATGCCTAAGATAACATCATATTATAAATATATTATAATAAGTATGTATTCATAAAGAAGTATGAAAAATATATAACTTGTGTGTTGAAATGTTTATGCCTAAGATAACCTTATTTGTTAAGGTTATATATCATGCACACTGAATCGATATGTTTATCTCGGCTACTTCAACATTTTCAACGTAAACAGATTATCACAGTGTAGAGTCGAAGATATATTGATACTTAATAATTTAGAGGGGAATACTATTTCTTCTAATGAATAACTATAGTGATTGTTAATTCAACGTTTCATGGACACTACAAAATGAATGTCGTCTTTAGAATAACTTTGCAAATAAATTGAACAGCTTTTTCTCGAACCACTTAGGCGTGTCCTGTTTCGTTCAAGTGCCAATAACATCAGACGAATGGAATTTTTATTTACGCACTTTTGCTGTAGGGCTCATGCTCTTAAACATGACAGAAAACAAAGAGGTGATAAAGTGATATACTCATTTGATAATTCACTTGTCAAACCCCATATAGCAAAGCAGCTCTACGGAGTCATCCGTTTTCATTACAGAGCATGCGGAATAAAAAAATAGACTTGCGTGTTGATTACTCGGAAGCCAAACCAGGTAATGGCGACCTACATATCCATTCTCGTGATTGACGGTAACTGACTGTACCGTTTGAAAGAAAGTGTAAAATTCTTTGTAAAACTGTTAGATATGTGAATTGGAATGATGTGGGTTTTTAATTCTTTACGCCATTTATATGTAGAAGAATGCTAGATTGATGTTGCTGTTGCTTTACAAATTACCATAAGGACAGTAATTTAAAAAAAAAAAAAAAAAAAAAAAAAAAAAAAAAAAAGCTATTCAGCTGGCCCGACCTACCTTTATTTTTCTGCATTTCAACTTGTTTTGGTGATGGGCAATATATCCTCATAAGGGCTTCACATGTCAGTAAAATTCACACGTTGTTTAAAATTTAAGGGGATTTCTTTATATTTTCTGAATAATACATGTGGCCATATGCATTTGAGTCATTTCAAAATTATGTAATATCTTATGCAGTAGTTTACTTTGGTCTGATGTTGCATACAAGATTGATTGCAAAAGAATAAGTACTATAATAATATAAACTCCACTTGAAATGTTTTGCTACCATTATATGTCATGGCTTGTTTTAACTTCCTTGTCCAACATTGTAAACAAAAAATCGACCTACCTACCCAATGTGATGGGCTTCCGGTAGGTTGCCAGTTGAACAGCTTTTTCATTTGTTATCGCCTAAGCTTACAAGGAATAGGCGACGGTCGCGGTCGCACCGTGCGTATGATATACATACTTTAGAGGGCGCTAACTATTGAAGTTGAATACAGCCAGAAAAGTATATGATATCCCAACTTAGTATTGTCCAAACGTAGTATACAATTACCGTGCGATGCAGGTTTTTGGTTTGTCTGTCAAAATTATAACAGGAACACCACTCTGTGTCTTTCATGTTGTCTACATTAAGAGTACCCTCGGATTACTCTCTGCAATACACAAAAAGATGTGATATGTTTAGATCTGTTCTGACTGTCAAATCTGCACAGTTTACTTTCTTTTGCTGTAGCTATCTTAAAGTACAGGCCTAGAAAAATGGGTTTATATAACATGACCACATTAAAATGTAATATAATGCTAAATCTTTCATTTAAAAAAAATTCTTATCAATTTCTTTGTTAAAAGGGAACATGAGATTACGTGTGAGGGTATATGAAGAGCAAGAAAATATGATGTATTAAAATAGGTCTCATTATCCAAATTTAGTAAAGTAGCTCATTATTATTTAATCAAAACGGTTAATTTTGTTTTTGTATGTTCAAAATTTTTACATTTTTACAGATGGCTAAACGGTAAGAATGAGACAATCTGATTAGTTATAGCTTTAAAAGGACTATGTTTGACACGTCACGTCATTTCTTTCTCTACATTTGGCGAAGTACGTGGGTAAGTAAGTACAATTGCAATGGCGTCAGTAAACCAAAACGTTATCACGTTCGACAACGATCGTACAAATATTGCTACATTTTTTAGTCTGGCGTAATCTTAATGATATGCTACACTTTCTTAGTAAAATAATGTTATCTGAGCAGTTTGTTACATTGTAAGCGACTGTCCTTAAGTTTTACACTATAAATGATTTACCGAGGCACGATTTCTAGAATCCAATGAGAATGTAGAGATGTTGGTAATAAAATTGTGTCGAGCTAGGGCAAGATGATAAATGCGGTCTTTTGAAATTTCCATGCTCTCACTGTCTTGTACATTGCAAACTGGTCGATTTGTTTCTGTGGACGGTAATGAAAGTTTGTCAACAGCATAATTTGCTGTCGTCTCAGACAATGTGTTGTTTCGGGTTCACTGGTTTCATTTGTCAATGTGGAGAATGGTAATGAAGAACATTACTAATGGAAATTCTAACTGCAATGTAGAAAAATCGTTTATCATTACAAATTACTCCCAAGCGTGTTTCACATGAGAGTACACCATAACAATATCAATAATTCACTACCCTTCCGTTATTGACAGTTGCACGTCTGGGCCATTGGGAAAACGGTTATATTATATATTGTTTAATATTCAGCAAACAATTTTATGTTTGCGGTTGACTAAACTTTAAAAAAAATGTTTTATTTTATATTTTGATAATTGAAACTATGATACGCCTGACTGCTATATTTGGTGATTACAATGAAATGTTAATATGAACACGGTCAATTTATTTTTAGTGTTTACAGAAATAAAAGTCAGAATCAGAAATTCAGAGTCGGTATTTTTTACCTGTCGTGCATAATTGATTAGTGGGGAAGAGTAAATCTATGTTGACATTAAAGGTTTTTCCATAATGATATAGAAGATAGCAAGACGGTGTACTACTCATGCAAACACACATTACCTGAAGAACTAAGAATTAATCAATGAGATTTAACCATCCAAGCGTTACAGTACATCCACATGAAAACCTCATTTACCAGTTAGCATGCAATAATGTTGACCTTGTACTTTCTCCGATGCACGTTCTTTAGATATACCCAACCACAGACTAGATCAAGGTGATTAAATTATCCATTACAACAAGATTTAGGGAGTGGGAAAGACCTCCACGGAATATTGGAGAATCCATACAGAAAAAAGTCGATTCAAAATGGAAATCAATTTAGTACTATACTAGAAACAAATTGTCATCTGGTTCGCCCAAAACCTTACTACAGTAACTGCTACATTTATCATCTGGTTTTTGACAAAATACCCCCCTGATATTGTTATATTTTAGTATCTGGGTCGACAAAAATCTTACTAACACTGCTTAATTTTATGCCCTGGCGCCATGGCATAACAAATGTCTTACCAACATTACTATATTTTCCTTGCCTGAACTTTAATTATTATTAGCAGATTGTTGTTAATCGTATACAATGTAACAATATCTATCATTTCTGGCTTGTCAGTACACTAAAATGTAACAAATTGTACTTCACATTTTGTCGTGCTAGATGATAAGATGTAATTGTTATCAAGATTTGTTACCAGCTCGATACTTTGTTTCTATTCACTGGGCTTCCATTGTAATACTCTATCCGATGATATATAAATGTCACTATACGGTTTTTAATATTCTTTACAGTAACTATAATTTTACAAGCAATATGAAATATTAAAAGAATACAGACTAGTGGCCATTTGTTGTGCATGATACACACCATAGTTATGTTGGAGGACGGGGGGCATACTTGAGTCGTATCTCTAATTTACCCCTATTTTCTCCTCATTCTTTTTACAAAAAATATGTTTCTAGTGTACATCTAGTCCACTATTCTACATCCGTGTTAATATGGATGACAGCGATATATTTGGAATCTCAGTTTGCCATCAGTACCTTATCTTGTGTAAGTAATTCGTATTCAGTGTCAATATTCAGTGTGGAATGTAAAAACGTCGTACTGCCTAATTGAAACACTATAGTCACTCTAATATGACAGCAACACTACATCTGAAGGTGATGATACAACAAACATGCTATCGGTCACATATATCGTACATGATGATAATATTTATCACAATATTTATTTACATCGAGCCAAAATAACATTTATAAATCAAATTCATAGCTGACAACACGATATTGCTTCATTCCTTTCACCAGCTTGGTAATATATTGCTAATGCTATCACTGCGAGATGGGGTCGTTATCGCTTGCTTTTGAACTAGCAGATCTGTTGGTGTCAGTATTTATAGTGTCTCGCGGGATAAACTACACTACTGGAATCTATACAAATGCTTCTCAAAGGATAGAAAAGTAATGGCTGGTGTCAAAGGCAAATGTTTGGGTCTATAAATTTGAATCCCTTTTTATCAAGGTGCCACTTATCTCATCGCCATTATTTATGTTGCTATTTCCTACATTAACACTACTTCCCTTTGTGGCTTCAATAAAAACCGTCCCATCAATTGACAAGTACTTCTAGATTATACTTTAACGTGTGCTGATGACAAAATACAGTAGTTACCAAACCCTTAAATGAGGATGCCATACTAACGGAGTTAAAGGAGTCCACGACCAAGTGCTAGACTGTCTGAGATGATTAAAGAAAGAGAGTTGTGTGATATGATTAGTTTTACTACTGTGACAGTTAGAGTTAGGGGGCAGAGAGTGGCAGATAAACAAAAGAAATCAACCATTAGGCAAGAAAGGAATAGAGGTTTTGATTGACGGGGCATAGGGTATGGAAAAAGTCTTTATGAATATCGAGATTCTGTAACTCATATACAAACAATGATTTTGCAGAAATTGATATCCATTGAAAACAAGTCCTGTTTCCATTAAAAGTCTTGCGTTTCACGCTCTCTGGAGGAGGTATATAATCAATAATTATCGATGCAAATCTGAAAGGTATATTTTATTTTTAGTCACAAAGAGTGCATTACTTGAAGCACAATAACCTTTTGTGAACGGTGGAACAACGATGTTTCAAGGTGATGTCGCTGAAAATGTGAAATATAGCTGTTGATTTAATATGATTGCATTAACACAGTACAATGTCCGTACTACTCGTCGATTGAGGCGCTCAAAAGTACAAAGTGACGTAATGATTGACGGGTTATTTTGATTAATGCTTTTGTCGGTACCAATGAGAAATGGATCACGACTTTATCTATAATTAGAGGAAAGGGTATTCGTAAGAAAAATCGTTTCTCTGTAGTATTGAATTATCTTTGGAACTTTATCATATTATAAAGAGCAGTATCAAAGGAAGGGAATTGTCTAAATTCAATTCAATGGTATTTCCTCTTGACGTTCTGCACCGCTTGTCTTCATTATTGTTAATTAATTGATTGATGGAATTCTACCGTACTCCAGTGATTTAGCAAACGTATGCCTTGTTGGCTTTTATTTCTTACAATCACTGACGTCATTAACGAACTACAGTGTTGAAAGCAAAAAAATGCATTATCTTTAGCCGGGGTCGGGATACATAATTTGTAAGCAATTCAAGCAGGAGAGCCAAGGACGCAACAAAATGGCTGACTTGTGTTCTTCGATTGTGAAACCGTGTACTCACCAAACAGCTAGCTGTTACTACCAACTGCTGCAGCTTACTCGGTGTCTGAATAAAAACAGGTGCCTGTATGTCTGAAGTATGTTGGCGTCTAACTGTTACAAGTCAATGTAAGTCATTATTCTGACGATAGATGTGATTATATACTTAAATGAAGACCGGAATTTAACTCTTCTGTCAATGACTTCTCATGATTTGTACATTAAAAATGTATGGTTATTATAGATTTTCCCTTTAAAGAGGAACACCACTCCCTCCAGGAAATGGGGGGGGGGGGTATTATTTCGTAAACTATGGGTTATATGGAGAGTCATTTCATGATAGAGATGCCAACAAACAAAACCACCATTTAATTTTAATTGTAATTGGGACGTTGTCAACTCACGAATAATAACCACCATTAAAATGTTCCTTTACATATACCTAAGAAATGTCGACGAAAGATAAACAGAAAGTGTCCTGAGGTAATCTAGACAGGTTCTTCAATTTCGTATGTAACCTGTCATACCACATTGTTTATTTGCACAGGATACACAGATGTTATTGACGGTAAACCTCATCATGATGTAATCCTAACCGTGTTTCAATTCTTAACGTTTACGTCGATGTTTTAATGCCTTAGATTAAGTAAAAATACATGGATTTCCGCAACGAACTTGTCACCTGAATAAATATGCTAGGTATCTACTTTATAGATCAAGATCAAGTTTCTAGAGAATGAAGGTTATCCAACCAGGGACAACGTCAATAATAACTTACCAATCCCAAAGGTAAACCTCTTAATTAGTGAGCAAAATTCAAAGCAGGCAGCTATCAAAACCTGGAATGGTGTCCCCATAGCAATACGCCTGAGAGACAACAGAAATATAAATCATGTATATATAGCAAACCTGAGACAACATCTTTTAATGGAATGACATATCGTCCTGTCCCATTTAGTTGCCTGTAATGTGTACTTTCCTTAATTTTTTGTATGTATTCCTTGTTATATTTTGGATACATAGAGGTTCTATATATTATATATTTTTGCCACCGACATGTATGTATGTATGTATGTATGTATGTATGTATGCATGCATGTATGCATGCATGTATGTATGTATGTATGTATGTATGTATGTATGTATGTATGTATGTATGTATGTATGTATGTATGTATGTATGTATGTATGTATGCTCATAGTAATTACATATGGCTACCAATAAATGTTTGGCAAAAAGTAATTAGCTTATAATATTCTTACAATATTCGTATGCAGATGAAAACATGTAGAAATGAAAATCAAATCATGACATTAAATCTACAAAGATACAAACCTCATTTTTTAGATAAAAGTCTCGATTAGAATGTTTATAGTAATGTCTAGGTAAATTACAAATATGACAGGTTTCCTGATTGTGTCCGAATTTTTAAGAAATTGCCATATGCTTCTGCTATCAAAATTTTAAAGCAAACATACATACATACATACATACATACATACATGCATACATACATACATACATACATACATACATACATACATACATACATACATACATACATACACACACAAACACACACACACACATACATACACACATACTGAATATTTGTGTGGCCTTCTTTATAAACATATATCCATTTTGGTTTGGAGAAATGTAGATACGATAGACGTCTTTTTTTACAAACTAACACCAGGTAGTGAAAACAAAAAAAAACGTGATTATGTGAAACTCGTGATGGCGCTCTAGCCAATGTTGTAGTTTTCTTTTTGGGCGATCGTACGAAAAGGGGCAAGCAATCAAATTTGTGGATATCCTTCCTGATTTTACACGGATTGGGTATATGAATATAAAATAATAATTGACATAGTAGTAAGCATGATGAATAAATCATTCTGATTTTATATGTCGGTAATTCTGTAGAAAGTGAGTAAAAGTGTCGTTTATTATTGCGCCCCCAACGTACAAAGTAAGTTTTTATGTGATTGTTGTGGGCAGTGTCAGTCGTCTTTGAGCGCACTCGCGCTTCTGGAATCATTTGCTTAAACGTAATGTTCAAGCAGATGCCAACCCTTTTCATCGTGCAAGTAATTGCCAATTTATATTTCTTTTCTCTAAAATTATATGAAGTCTGAAGTACAGTATTCTTATTTGTGAACAGCTCAGCGGTTGTCCCCTTACCCCATTCACGTGTAAGGAAAGCTACACATATATACACAAACGAAGATTAAAACATGGCAAATCAACCACACATACTTTTTATGAAATGTCTTTGTAATTTTAACCTGTTATCTCTTGGAGAATTTGTTTTCATTAAATCAAAAAAGGCCAACGTTCAGTACATTGTATAGAATATAAATTCATAAAAAGGATATGACGTAACATGTCTACGTCATATCCGCAAATGATAAAAACAAATGATATTACAATACCTAATTGTATCATGAACCAATTAGTTTTATTTCAAAATATTTCAAACTAACACATCCACTTCATTTGTTCATTAAAAACAAGAATTCTGTAAAAAGTAACGTCATGTTTAAGTCGTTTACAGAAATCCGATCCTATCTCCCCGTCACATTCCTCAGTTACAGACTTTTGTATATTGCGAAATCTTTCAAGATCTTCTTCGAAGTTACCATCGTAGTTTTTGACTTTCTGCCAGAATGTCTTGTTGAAGTGATTGTACAACATCAAATCACGGGACGTCATTTTACTTATTATATCTTTCATTCTCTGCGTAGTACGGGCTTGCGCAGTTGTGTGAACTTTGCATGAATGGTATACTATATCTTCAAAGTCCCAGCACATTAACTTTCTAAGAAGAATTAAAGATTCGTCATAATATTCAGTCAACATAACCAGGTCAAGTTCTTTCCCTAATTGTGCAATATGCGTTTGTACACTCTTATCGTCGTCCTTCCGACTAGATATTCTAAATCGGTTACAAAACCCGTTCCTTGTCGTCTGTGTGAACTCAGCTAAATTCTTATCTCCGTGTGTGTCATTTACTTCTACAGATTCAAGATAAGTACGGAAAGTATTTGAAGTGTTCGGATACTTTCTATATAGTCCACTGAAGTAAAAACTTGATTTCATGTGTGTGTATGGTGACCTGAGTATCGTTATATATTTAGCGTTTTTGACGACGGCGTCCATTGCAGGTCGATTGTATCGAATATGGCTCGCCATGTAGTTATACCCTGGGAAGCCAGTACAGTTATATTTTGCAATAATCAACTCTTTTGATTGGTCATCTTCCTGTATCAAACACCGACGGTACGGATCCAAAGCTGCGATGAGATTGTGTGTCATACCATATCGGTATAGAATACACGCCATGGTACTGCCGCCTGTTTTACCCGTTTTGATAAAAACAAAATTTTGCACCGGTTTACAAGACTCTTTAGATTTGCTTGGAAATCTTTCATTTGCAGTGTCATTGGTTATACCAGTAGCTTCCAGATGAGTGTTTCCAGTCATAAGACCTTCGTCTACTTTGATTGCATATGGTGGAGTAGTTTGCCTGCAATTATAGACAAATAATGTTAGAAATAATTAAAAGGAATGTCTTTAATGAATATCTGCTTGACAGGATAAAAGCAAAACTCACATCTGTTGCCCATTATAATTTGTTTGCATTCTCTCTCGGTTGTCGCTTTTTTCATAAGTTCTTTGTCATGTAGCCACATTATTTTGAAAGAAAATATATTCTGACAGCGTACATTTAGTTTTAGGGTAACTCAGTGTATGAATTTGCATTCATAGAACAATTTTTACATACACATAATATTCTCTCTCGCGCACTCCAATTGTAAAGGAAACGATGACAGTAGCCACAAAATGTGTACGTCGTGGTCTCCAAACACATCTCGATGGTCTACTGTGGATAAATTCCCAGCCCCTGTTATATACTGTAATATTAATGATATGACAAGCTTTGAGTACTTCAAGGGTTGAATTGTAAACTCACACAGACACGCAAGGACACAGACACACAGACACACAGACACACACACAGACACACACACACACTATCTATCTATCTGTCTGTCTGTCTGTCTGTCTGTCGCAGTTTCTCTGTCTTTCTCTTTCTCTGTCTGTCTGTCTGTCTGTCTGTCTGTCTGTCTGTCTGTCTGTCTGTCTGTCTCTCTCTCTCTCTCTCTCTCTCTCTCTCTCTCTCTCTCTCTCTCTCTCTCTCTCTCTCTCTCTGAGTTTTTCACTAGTAATATAGATAATACCATAATAATTCGAATGAATCTAATAACTAAGCATTTCAAATCAAGATAGAACTTACTTGCTTCGGATGTTGTCGGGTGTCAGAAATAATCCGAATACATGTACATCAATGTCCTCTACTCGTGCATGGGCGATTGCTAACCCAATAATACAAGCTACCAGCATTACAAAGACAAGAGTTCGTCGTCTGACAAACGTTCTGATTTTGTTGATGGAGCTCCATATCCAGTATTCATTTCGTTCTAAATTATAATCAAAACGTTACTATTTCGTTAAAGAGATATCTTTCAGGTAATACTAGGCTACGTCGTATCTTCCGATATCAAACAGTTCCAAAAATTATAGCATATTTCCGTTTTTGTTTCTTAATCAGTTCTAATTGTCGTTATTTTTTTTTCCACAGATGGTGTATTCTGGACTATAAACACATTCACCAGTGCTGCTATTTCCGGAGCTATCATACGAAAAACAATCAAAGTCTATTGTTCACAGGATAAGCACAGGATCACATATAAATCGAAACGTATGAAATATTCACTTACTGCTAGTGCTTGGTGAGTCCATAATAATATGTTACATACAGGCATCCATTCTTGACCAGCATACATCCAAAAGGCCTTAATGTCTGATAATATGTGTTTGATCGCAACATCCACAAATGATAAGTATTTCAATAACTCTTTAATAGAACAATTGGCTGGAACATCTGTTATGGCTATGTCACAGGTTGGATACTTTGTATTTATATCTATATCTACAGACAAACACTTCACATATGTTACCTAGCATCAACCTCCGTGAAGTCATAATTTCCATTATAAGGTAAGGTTGTGTACACATACACACATACATGCATACACACATACATACATACATACATACATACATACATACATACATACATACATACATACATACACATACATACACATACATACATACATACATACATACATACATACATACATACATACACACATACATGCATACATACATACATACATACATACATACATACATACATACATACATACATACATACACATACATACACATACATACATACATACATACATACATACATACATACATACATACATACATACATACATACATACATACATACACACATACATACACACACATACACACACATACATACATACATACATACATACATACATACATACATACATACATACACACATACATACATACACACACACACGTACGTACGTACATACATACATACATACATACATACATACATACATACATACATACATGGGGTCATATGTAAGAACTTGTTGAGATTAAAAATGTACACAGTCCAATAAAATGATAGATAGCTGATATTTCGAAATCATGAGTTAAAGCCTAACACTACTGAGAGTGGGGTGTATGTATAGATGTATTTGTTTGTGTGTTTGTGTTTGTTTGTTTGTTTGTTTGTTTGTTTGTTTGTTAATAAGTTTGTTTGTTTGTTTGTTAATAAGTTTGTTTGCTTGTTTGTTTGTTTCGTAATTTCTGTACTCATGTTCAACTGTACCCATGGTGCATATGTTGAAGTAAGCCTAGTGTATCTTTGATCTATCATACCTCATCAACATCACGTATATATATGTACATTTTATTGACAAACAGGGACTCATTGGGTCCGTGCACATCTGACCAAGCACTGTTTACATACTGACATCAAGCTAGTGTACATAATACCATCAACAATTAGTAAGGTGGTGAAGCAACTAATCGGAATGTTCGAACGGTTTCAGGCAAACATGTTAAAATATATTTGGCAAACATTCACACAAAAAAAAAAAAACTAGTGGTACGACTCAGCTGTTGGGAAACACCTGCCACTACAACTCATATTCAGTTGTATATGAAATCGAGATAGCCTTATGTAATGGTGTTATAAAAATAACGCACCATGTCATCATTTCGGATTGTCGTCTGACAACCAGTATTGTAGCCATGTTAATCATGGTATGGAACATATGCTGGTATAAAGTGCACTCGACGTATGGCAGTTTAATAAAAGAGTATTAGGAATTGACTGTCATTCTGTTTCTTTATACCAAACCCCGATTTATCAGTTTCATCGGTTATTGACAACGAAAACTGGCTGCGTATACTGTGAATGGAAGTATGACTAAAACTTTGTATCGTGTTTGTCTCGCAGCTCTCATCTTCTGTGGAGTGTTTTATTTCTGGTTCTTATGGAACGGTCAGCAGTATGGCTTTGTCACGCCGTTTGCTTCAAAAACTAAGGACTCAAGGACTAATATGTCTGGCACGGCACTACGGCAACGGTTGTTGGATATTGTGGATAGAGTCAGCAAAATGGAAGTCGAGGAACGTACAAATCTATCTAGACTTGGTATCGATGATGTCATGATGACCAAAGCTTTAGCACGGATGACATCATTTGAAAGACTGAAGCAATCCTTCAGAGAAGTATTTCTGAGCAGCCGATCATTTGTTATCGGTCTCGTAGGTGGGTCAATATCAGTGGCCACGGCTTTAGATGGGAGAGAGTACTTATTTGCAAATCTATTAGTTAATGCTTTAGAAACGATGCTTGGTTCCCCGGTTGAGCTACAAAATGGTGCTCTGGGAGGAACGACGAGTTTTTACCACACCCTTTGCATGGAAGCGCACCTCGATCTAAACCGGTTGGATATGATGATATGGGAACTTGCGCCGAATGATTATTACGGATTCCTAGGTCCGTCGCCCCAAGAAGAATTTACTAGAAATGTTTTGAATTTGCCGAATAAACCTCAGCTGATTTATGCAAATTTCCAATATGGCAAACATATTCTAGAAAAGAACTGTGTGAACAACCTACAATGTTGTAGTGTTCCTTTGAGTAAATATTATGATGTGCCGTCCATCGCCATGCCGGATGCTGTATGCGACTTGGTGAAAAGTGGAAACGCGAACGATCTGGTTGCCTCGGATAATGCGCACCCAAGTAGGAAATCACACGCTATGATGTCATCATTTTTGGTGCATCTCATAAAATACCCTCTACTTGACGCAGTTGAAGATTTACAAAATGAATGCGATGGCCGTTCTAAGTTTTCAATGGAAAACCTTAGAAATCTTCCTCATGTTTTACCTAAACCACTGTATAATTCAACAAGGATAACACATCCACAGTGCTGGTCGACAACTCTGTCGGAATCGGGAAATAAAAACGATTTGGTGCCTTTGCATCGGATTGGGTGGACGTTAAAAGTAGATGGATGGGGTAGGGGGAGAGTGGACAAAAAGAGGTATTGGCTTGGGTCGCCAAACAGCACTATTACTTTTGAATTTAAAGTTAAACCGTACAAAAATCTCACAAGTGATCTCCTAGTTGTTACAATGGGTTGTCCTGAATGTGGATTGGCTATCTTAACACTAGATAATCGTAATAACAAGTATCAAATTAATTCAAAATATGATTTCCATACGTGTAGGATACATTTCGTAGACAGTGGAGTTACGGCTGGACATCACTCTATAAAAGTAAAATCACAGACGGAGCCCGTCCGCTTTGTTGCCATCGTAACTGCTTATGAAAACGGGTCCGAAAAACACCAATTGCATACCCCACATTTTTCATCACCGTTGTATCAAGCCGAGCCTCTTTAAACCATGTACATACATACATACATACATACATACATACATACATACATACATACATACACACATGTACATGCATGCATGCATGCATGCATGCATACATACATGCATACATGCACGGCCATTTTTTACCGTCACGGTGACTGTAACGCTTTACCCTTTTTACTTCATTTTTGTGAGTTGAAATAAACATGTATATCAAAACCTGAAAAATACATACACACTAAAACCAAAACGGTTACCTAATTTACCTGTCAACTAGTTGTTGATTTGTAGACAGGCTTGACGTCCGTGTGTAAACAGTTTTGAGAGCCATCACTTGTCTGTCAATAAATGATGAATTTGTTGGCCATTGATAGTGTGACAGTTCTAGACTACCATACACCTTTTAGGACATGTAGTAACAAAAATAAGTCGAAAATAGAAAAAAAATGATCTGAAAGGTATACATGTAGTACCAGTTATACCTCAGCATCGGTCGCTTAATTTGAAGTTGCGTGAGGCAAAAATTAAAGGAGAGAAACCTAACGCAGTACATTTTTTAGATCACGAAACGAGATATCACTCAACAAGCATCCTAAGCGAACAAATTTAATTTTCTTATCATAGAACTGATGAGGTGTCTGACTGCCAAAGTCACAAATTTTACTTCGTGAAACTTTTAAAATGCCAATGGGTTTGATCGTTTTGGCACTTACATGTACGTCCTTCCCCTCTATCTATTAAAAATATAGTGTCTTTGGAAGAATTATGGTCGTATTTTTATTATCATGTTTGTCGGCAATGATCACTCAGAAAAAAAGACTACCTTCAATCAGAGTTCCAATATTTCAAAAATTGACCTTTGACCTCCTCGAGTATCGCGCCTGGAAATTGACAATAATTGTGAAATGAAAAAACACTGTACAACAAAACGACCGCATGAAATGTACATCAGTACTGACGTACTTGGTTCATGAAAGAAAAGTACCCTGCTTGATGAGCACTCCTAGCCTGTTCCCGAATACTTCGAAATTTGCGGGCTGCAAAATCTAATTTCCTAAATTGATATATAACTCATTACTTCATTGCTTAATTCTTTAAAGACGATTCATTACATATCCCATGAATTCAGGCGAACCGTATAAATTTGGGGAATTGTTTTAAGTACATGACTATGCATGGTTGGTTAAACCTATGTCAGGAGTGTCAACATAGTGATAACCAATGTGATCATTTTTTTTGAATAACAAATTGGAATCGCTGAAAATGCGTAATTGATATTGGCAGGCAAGATATTGTACAACTCGACTGTTTTTATGACACATTCGAGTGAAATTGCCTCGCGTTGACCTAAGGTGACCCGAGAGCAAACTAGCTCATCCCGATACTCAAATTAGGTTGGTGTGCCGTCTTTGAAGTTAATATTTAAAGAAATAAAGTCATCAGAGTCGACACAATCTGGTAAAGTTGTCATCATTTTTGTGGAATTATGACTGGGAAGAGTTCACAATGGGGTTATGTAGGGAGCATTCTGTCGTAATAGGAGGTCAGACTGAGATTCCACCTGGGAACGCCGACGGTTATCGGAACCGAATTTATGATGTCATCACATCTAAATAGTCTTCTAATAAAACTATGTCCTTTGAAACATATGATAAGGAATGTTAGTCAAATAATGATATTATGGTGCCATTCAACATTGCGTTAAAGTACCGTATGGCATGTCTCACCAGGAGAAAGTTTTGTGAATCAATGTTAGAAGCAGAAATAACTAGTTTAGAAGTGTTAAAATAGAGATAGCAACAGCAACAACAACAACAACAACAACAACAACAACAAAGACGAAGACGAAGCCGACGACGACGACGACAATATTAACAACAACAGCTACAGACTGAATCAACTTCTCGCCATTTTTTCGAAGCATATTTAGAGGACTTTTAGAATTTAAATGTTTGTGTTCATTATTGGTGCTAAAAATCTATCTCTAATGAGTCTTGGATTCTCTTATCAGCCACCAAAATCTTTTGGAAAAGTTTGTGTTTATATTCTAGAAAATTTATATATGAACAATCGTCTTTTTACATGTAAATATTAATGCATCTGATATTTATTAAACGGGGTCTTACTTTCTACAAAAATTAAATATAAAAATCACTATATAGTGACAAAAGTAGAGAGAGAGAGAGAGAGAGAGAGAGAGAGAGAGAGAGAGAGAGAGAGAGAGAGAGAGAGAGAGAGAGAGAGAGAGAGAGAGAGAGAGAGAGAGAGAGAGAGAGGCAGGCAGGCAGACACTGTCAGACAGACAGACAGACAGAGACAGTCAGACAGACAGACAGCTTAGACAGCCAGACAAATAGGAGTTTCTTTAGAATAGAAGACAAACAAAACTTCAGAGAGCGAAAGCGAGAGAGCAGGGATAGAGAGCGAAAGAAAGAAAGAGTGAGAGCGAGTGAGACAGGGAGAGAAAAAAAGAGAGGCAGAAAACGAAGACAGAGAGATTTGAGCTGAATTCGTTTACCCCCGCATAAATACATGGTTTTGTGTTGTTTTTGTGTTTTGTGTTTTATTGGCAACTTGATGGACACGATTGTTGTCGTCAAATCGTACATCTATGGCGGGAAAACAGGTCAGAAATTGGTTAATTTGACTTCATCTCGTACAATGAAAGGTAGTTGAGAAGAAATTAAGCGTCGATCATCTGATTAACCTTAACATTGCTATACCGTACGGTCTGGCAGTCTGATTTCATGACTTCAGTATCTATAGGCGCCAATCACTTGTTCTCAACATAAGTGAATTTCGAATAAGCGTCAGCTAATAAAAACATTGAAAATATCAAAATCCCAACAACAGGTTTACTTGTATTGAAAATAAACGTATTTATAACTTGGTATAATCCTTTCAATTCTGTGAACCATTGTTCAGGATACACGTGATTGATGTGCAAGTGTTACCAGATGTTATTACACTTTGTTGCTGTTCCATTACCAACTGACTTTCATATTTGTACAGTTAGTCGACTATGCCTCTACCATATCATGTGCATGTGAAAATGCAGTGAATTAATCCTGATATATTATTTGAGTTATTAACTTAGCCGGACATATCTTGACTTTAATAAATTAAACCAGTTTATCTTGTTGAACAGATGATACGGAAGAAAGGCGCGGAAGGAAGTCTGACATGTTTTTTTGTATGATTGATATTGACTATAGAATAGTCATCCACAAAGGGTTTCATCATTTTTTAGAACATATAGTACTACCACAGTACTCCCGGATTTATCTCATTGAATTGTTGATGATGTGACGTCACGACGGTGGATTAAAAAGGCACAGCACCACCAATTCCAAATAGTGACAGCACATGTCACGTGCTGATATACAAACCAACAACTGCTATCAACAAAGAGCCTATATTTATATCTTGATCGGAGGCAAATGTAATCGTCTCTATATACGTCACAGAATTTTGTTACAAAAAATCTAATGCAGTAACATGAAGAAAAAAAAACGTTGTTAGTTAACGTATAGCCGGTTAATATTGTCCTCCTTTTTTAAAATATAAAATAGCCCATTTCCAAAATGACTCATGTCTTAATGAAGTGACAAAAAACAGGCATTACTGAATTCACGATATAGATACTTTTCCCATAAAGATACCCTAAACTCTCAACCTGTTTTTTTTTTCTGTTTGACATCTTTCATATTGATTTATATCAATATAAGACCAACAGAGTGCAAACAATACTGTTTTGTATGTAAATTGTTTGCTGTCAGCGTTACGCTACTGACATGTTGATCTTTCTATCTGTTTCCTACCAGCTGTTACGATTTAGCTGTCAGTAATATATGTATTATCGTCATGCTGTCATCACTTCTGCTGCACTTTCAGGTGATGTGACGTACTTTGATTTCCACTGTGTGCGGTTAGATCATGATGTCGTGTCATCATCAGTACATGTCTTCCAATGTAATATATGATATCGCGTCAGACAACTTGTATCTTTAGACATTTCTGACGAACTGATCACGTGTATCAGTCTGTTCGTATTTAGAAATAGGGTATGGCTATCGGGAAGTATTATACTGTTGGAAAAAAATATTCTGATGATAATAAAAAAACAATCTGTTGTCATCTACATGTGTAATGTTATATATATATATGTATATATATATATATACATACATATATATATATATATATATATATATATATATATATATATATATATATATATATATATATATATATATATATATATATATATATATATATATATATATATATATAACTCGGTGAGTATCAATCTGCTATAAGACAGTGCTCTATACCGCAGTGGCAGAGCGTAATAGTTTTGGTAGTACTGGAACTCTTTCTTGGGTGTAACTCGGAGTTTCACGCATATTGCGATCATCAGACACTCTGAGGCCTACTCTCTGGGTGTGCTGTATATATAGAGTGTAGACAATAGAAATACCATCACTATTGTCTGTGTCGGTGGGTAGGTGTTGTATGTGTGGAGGTGTTGGTTGTTATTGTGTGGGTTATTGGGTGCGGACAAGTAAGTGTTGGCGGGTTGTTCCATGTTGGGCTTTGATGTTCCGTTAGTTAACGGGTTTAATGGTTTAGGTGATAGATGCTCTATTGAAGTTGGACAAATAAAACTTATTCTATATATATAAACATTTGCGCTCTGCCACTGCGGTATAGAGCACTGTCTTAGCAGATTGATACTCACCGAGTTATATATATATATATATAAAGTTATATATATATATATATATATAAAGTTAACTTTAAGTATATTTGACATTTCAACCTAGCTTGGCAGCTACATACACGTGATCAGATTCGGGTAATTAACAAATCAATGTATTAGTAGGATCATCTGCTTCACTCAGACATGACGATTTGGCACTAATGAGTTATGGTGTATAGTCGTCCATGCTACTAAAAGTATTCATCATAAGTATGTGTAGAAATTTGCTCAAGAGTAGACTTGTGAAATTAAATTCGGTATTTCGACTTAAACATTTTCAGGACACAGACTGATTATAACTTATAAGATGTTACCCCCAATCTACCCATTTAAAACGGCCATTGCATGCAGTCATTCATATTTCAAAAGACGACTAAGGTTTATAGTTTTACACTGTGTATGGTAAATAGATAGCCTTAATTAATTTATAAATATATATATATATATATATATATATATATATATATATATATATATATATATATATATATATATATATATATATATTTATATATATATATCCAGTACTACCAAAACTATTACGCTCTGCCACTGCGGTATAGAGCACTGTCTTAGCAGATTGATACTCACCGAGTTATATATATATATATATATATATATATATATATATATATATATATATATATATATATATATATATATATATATATAATCAATATATCAATCAATCAATCAATCAATCAATAAAGGTATTTTCGACCTCAAACCTACCTCAGGTCCTGTTTAATAATGATATATACTGGAAACCTGCAAATATGCTAACAATGTATCTGATTTACTAGTCAACCTCATGTTATGTCCACTAATTATCAATTCAATTAGAATCCCCCCCCAAAAAAAAAAAAAAACATCCGTCGTTGCGCATGTGACTTTTCACAATGCCGAAAACCCTTTCAATCTTTTTTTATTCTATCAGTTTACTCATTAAAGTATCCGTACCGTTTGACTTCAACCTTTTGATGACGACATTTTCTGTACTTAGTCTATTCATTTCGTTTGACACATTAAGCTTTCATTACGCCAAGTTTATGGTCAAGCTAAGGTCAAATGATAAACTCAGGAAAGCATCACGATAATCATGACTAGGAGATCAGTACATGATTTATTTCACATTTCAAAGATACAGAATGACATGTAGCCTCTAAGGGTAAAATTAGATTGGAGCCTATCCAAATGCATTATTACTCTATACCTATACACGTCAAAAATTATACATCCCCGAAGCAGAATGAAATCTGATGTGTTGCTTTAGTTTAGTAAAGAAAAAACACAAACAAACGTAACTGGGCTTAACGTAGTGTGCCCATCGAAAATGAAAGTCTTAAACCGTTGCAGTTTCTGCCACTTTGTTGAAGAAAATAAAATCGTCCATTCTAAGTTAATTTTTAAAAAAAATGATATCAAGGGTCACTATGCAAACTTTGCACAGAGGCGAAAATGATAATAAAATCGTTCAGTTTTGTATCAAAAATGCCCGCCGAAATGTGCCAAGTCTATGCAAGAATGGAAGATTATCGATCTTTGAAAAAAAAAATGTTTAACCTCCCGCTGCAAATTTCTGATATAATTCACCATATTATGGCAGAGTTTGGCAGGGATTCGAATAAGTTTGATTTAGTGGAAAAATCTTCCCGAGGAGCATTATGCATGACAGGAACCTCATTTCAAGAGTAAACAATACATCCTTTTCGTTTATTCATTATCTAGCATATATTTTTCCTGTTGTTCAAATATACCCGCCGATTCATTTCATTTGCATCGGCAGATAAAAATCTGCAAAATTCCGATTCGGCCTCTCTATCACATCGATCCGCGTAGACTCTCTGCAATGAACGGAATCTTGCTAAGTCAGCAGCAAAATGACCGTCATAGTTACGGATTTTGTCCCAAAATGTTTTATTGAAGAAATCATATATTTCCAAATCAGGAACTGATATTGTGGCCATGATGCGTTCCATTTCCTTGGTAATCGGGGCTTGAGGTTCGCTGTGTACTTTCATCGCGTGATATACGATATCCTCAAATCCCCAACACATCTCTTTCTTTAGCAAGATGAGAGACTCATCGAAGTATTCCATCAACATAACTAAATCCAGCTCTTTGTCCAGTCGCTGCATGTTCAAAATTCTACTGTCTTCATCAACGTTTAGAGGCAAGCCAAACCTAATGCAGTAACCATTCTTGCTTTCACAATACGTCTCATTCTGCGCATGTCTGACGTCTGCAAGTTTTAGAAATTCATTAAAAGGGTTTTTCGTGTTTGGAAATTCTTTATCTTTACCGCTGAAGTAGAATGATGATCGCGCATGCGTGTAAGGGTGGCGGAGAATAGTCAAATACTTAGCCTTTTTACCAACAACTGCATCCATCGCGGACCGATGGTATTGTATATGGCTGGCTATGAAATTGTACCCAGGGAAATGAGTACAGTTGTATCGATATATAAGCAACTCGTTAGTCTTGTCATCAAAGTCGATGAATGCGTGGAAATTAGGATTTATCCCAACAACAAGGTCATTTAAAAGACCATATCTTGCTAAAAGGCTTGATACTGTACTGCTACCAGTTTTGCCAGTCTTCACAAAGACGAAATGGTCCTCTGGTTTACAGAATGGTTTATCATCGTGATTGTTCTCTGTGTTGAATTTGCTTACAATGTTAAGCATGTCTTGCTCAAGCTGGAAGAGATTCCATTGCGGAGGCGGAATTGTCGTTCCTTTATATAATGAATTATTTGCTGTAGTTAAATGTGTGTAAGGTTCGACAGTTTTCCTGAAAAAAATATGGGAATAATTGTTTTAGTGGAAATTAGTTAGACTCTGTGTAGAGTATCCTATTATTCCACTTTAAGGATTAACAAACATGTGACTGCAACGATCAAATCTTATTTTGAGAGGGGTGACATTCGCAATACTGAACGTACTTTTCTGTTACTTTTTTTAAACAAATGAAATGCTAATGTAGGTCAATAATGACAATATGTCTACACATACAATAGTGTTCGGTTTTATCTTAACAGCTGCCGTAAAAGAGTACAAAACGGCGCGAATTTCCGACTTCATGATTCACTGGGCATCTTCCAGGATTGTGATTGAAATAATTTACTTTATTCGGTTTTGTCATAGCTGCATTCGCATTTTAGATTATTTAAGATGGTTTATTTAACACTTACATATATCCCTTCATGTTAATTTCGAACTTGAGCTGATCATAAACATGATCGAAGGTGACATCTGTTGCATGTAAAAACAGAAGTCCAATTGTAAAGGAAACGATGACAATAGCCACAAAATGTGTACGCCGTGGTCTCCAAACACATCTCGATGGTCTACTGTGGATGAATTCCCAGCCCCTGTTATGTACTGTAATATTAATGATATGACAAGCTTTGAGTACTTCAAGGGTTGAATTGTAAAATCACACAAGGACAGAGACACACAGTCTCTCTCTCTCTCTCTCTCTCTCTCTCTCTCTCTCTCTCTCTCTCTCTCTCTCTCTCTCTCTCTCTCTCTCTCTCTCTCTCTCTCTCTCTCTCTCTCTCTCTCTCTCTCTCTCTCTCTCTCTCTCTCTCTCTCTCTCTCTCTCTCTCTCTCTCTCTCTCTCTCTCTCTCTCTCTCTCTCTCTCTGTCACTTGTACTTTTTGTAAAAAAAAATTAAAAAAATGAATATACTTCTACACTTCACAATCAAGGGGTTCTGATGTTGGTACTATGCCGCCAGCGCAATATGGCTGAAATGGGGATCAACTTAATGATGAGACCAAAAATAACTTTATGCTAACAGCAACATTGGCCGTTTGTGCTTCATTGTAACGTCACAATTTATTGCATTTTCCTGTGAAACTACGGTCAAGATTATTAATTATATCGTTCAGTACATTATTGTCAAACTAGTGACTTTGAATCAAAACTATTTAATTTGAACCAGAAGAGTTATTTTTCGCTCTTGTAATTTACATAGATGATGTTATACAGAGCCTTATTTATTACTTACAAAGTAATGAGCTTTGTCAACGCGTCTGATATGAATTGTTCTCATCATATACTATCAATCATTTTATTCCCCTTTTCGTTTTAGCAAAAGAAATTGAAAATCCCTTGTTATTGTATTTATGAAATTCCAAACTCTTAACGACTATACTAAAATATGCACATACCTTCAATCGATGACATTACTCCAGAATTGCGTTGATAATGAATCGGGTCTCGGTTACAAGCCTTGCGGAGGGTTTGAGAACGTTGACGTTTTAGGGTTATCGTCTCTGTCACGAAGCGGTAACCCTAGTGAAATCTGTTACGTTAGAAGCCTATAGATAGTGGCAGCTAAAAGCCAACATTTGCCGCTGTCACATCAAGCAACAACATCTGTGAAATCGATCTGTCACCAGACCATAATGAATAAATATAAACTGATACAGACTACGAAAGAACAAAGCATTGGGGTCAAACGTTACTTTAAACCCCCACCAGCTTCATTTAATTTTGCCGCCAAAATTATAAGAACAATATAGTACTTTTGTAAACACATCCCGCTCTCCTAAACCAGTGACATTCAAGAAAGTAATATTATTGTTAGTTATTCAATATCAAACCGATCACTTATAAGTTTTGAAAAACATTTTTAATTATATGTCATATTCTTAACCCACCCTCTATCTAAATGTATAACAAGTAATTTCGTGCTGCACTTGCTCTAGTATTATACGTTTGTTGCACACTTTCTCGATAGAGTCATTCAAATGAGGGCGCTATTGTATTATTAGATTCTTGTTTAATAAGAGTTTCGAAATGATCCATACAGGGTGGTACATTATATTTCATTTAAATATGGAGTCTTCGGTAATGAATGACACTGGATGACTTAATGAGTGTAATTGTAAGTTACGTTTTAATGTAACTTACAATGGAACACAATTAACTTTTATTTTATCAGCACGAGGCGGGTTGTTCTCTTCATCAAGAGTCCTGTCCATTGATTCGTTCAGGCCTTACGCCCGTCCGTTCTGAAGAACATAGTTTATATTACGTCTGGTACGACATTTACCCTTTGCGTTAGCCCTTCTGTGAGTGTACACATGCGAGCACTATATAAAAATATACAGGTAAGATAAACTCTTTTTCTCTTACTTCACTAAAGATATTGGAGGACAGATAATTTTTAGATGTAATTATAATGTGAAGTATCTGCCTGTTTGGCTTCCAGATTTCTATAGGAGCATGTTGCACTATTGGCAAGAAATCAGTCCGTTTTCCTCCACCTCCCCAGCTAAGCAGATTATTTGGAATAATGTCAATGTTCTCATAAATAACAAACCAGTTTCTAACTCGTACCTGTATATAGGAAGGGTATTGTTTATTTAGCTGACATATTTGGAGAGAATTCTAGATTTAAAAATCAAACTGATCTCAAGGAGCTTGGTTGTAACTTAAATCACTTTATGGTTTGGCTAGGTATCCTTGACGCTATCCCATCTCATTGGAAGGAGTGTAAACCTTTACTAGTTCGACCAGAGTTACCAGTTGGTATTTTCTTAAGAACTAAATTTGTTCGTTTATCTAGCTGTAAGGTTAGAGATATTAGAAAACACATTTCATCCAGGTATTTCATACCTGCAAAGAGTATACTGTATTTTTCACAAATGTTCTCCATTGAAGATGAAGAATGGTCAGAAATATGGAAATTGGTGCATAATCTGATTTTCACAAACATAAGATTATACAAAATGAATCCTCCTCGAACAAAAAATAGTCTTTGTACATTTTGTGAACAAACAGAGGAAACTCTGTTACACCTTTTTGTTGAGTGTGATAGTGTCAGGTGTATCTGGAACAGCTTTACCATGTTGTGGGACTCTTTTACTGGAGCCCCACAAGATTTATCAGCTGAACAAATTCTGTTAGGTGACACTGCCTTCTAATTACTCCTAAATCATTTGTTACTGATTGTAAAGAAAACAATTTTTGACTGCAAACTTAAGAAACCTATACCATCCTTAAACTTAGTTATTTTGAATATTAAAATGACAGTGAAGACTGAACTGTATATTTCCAAAAGAAATGATAGATATGGAAAACTTATTGACAAATGGTCAGGCCTCACAGTGTAAATCATTTCCCCATCCCTGTCAAAGTATATGTACTACTGTATTTCCTGCTTTTCAGTTTCTGTATTCCTTTTATATAGACTTGTAACCCACAAATAAAAACAAATTAAAAAAGTCAGTTTGTCCAAAACTGAATTACGCGTGAAACTCAAAGCGTAAAACTCTGAGTTACGGCTTATGACCTCCTAATGGATCAAGTCTACATGGAATATATGTGTATATCTACATAATATATATATATACAAAATGTATATATATATATATATATATATATATATATATATGTATATATATATATATATATATATATATATATATATATATATATATATATATATATATATATATATATATATATATTGCACTCTGCCACTGCGGTATAGAGCACTGTCTTAGCAGATTGATACTCACCGAGTTATATATATATATATATATATATATATATATATATATATATATATATATATATATATATATATATATATATATATATATATACACACATATATATATATATACATACCTAGGCCTAACCATGCATGTGACCCCAAATTCACTATCACAATACTGCAATCAATTTCATTCACAAGTACGTATACCTAACTAATGAAACATTTCAAAGAATTGAATTAGCTGATTTGACAAATTTGTGAGGCCAACGAGATTTCTCTTGAAGTGGAACTCAGATTTCAGACTTAAAGCCAACATCTTTAGTGTTCAGGACTCTTAGTCTATTCCTAGACCAACTCTAGCTTTGATATTCATTTGTAGTATAGTTCTAGTTTCATATTGGTTCAGATCTGCTTTCAGTTCCTCATTTGTGTTTATAGAATATAAGATACGTCGTGTCGTTCCGCCCTCACTGGCCTGCTTTATCCATGTGAGGGCGCCCCACCACAGCAGCGTACTTTACAGACTTATAAAAGACGGAATATTGTGCATGTGATAATATTATATAACTCAATCACTACCTGAGAAATGAAATAAATGCTTACATGAAAATAAATAAAGCAGTAATTCCAGTCAGCATGCATCCCACTATTGCCATATGGAAGTGAACTGGAGAACATTTTACAATCATAACTTGTTGTCTTGAGAAATTTAGACATTTGAATTTATGTCTTGGCAAATGATTTCTTTCACTTGGCCTTGTAAACCTGTTAGCACCAATATTACGACCACGCTACCCGGGGAAATAACTGTCACCTATATATATTAGAGTCATCACGGTTATGCAAAGTTGTGTACTAAGATATTACATCATATGACCATATTTGGGCATATGTATGACATCATCAAATATATTTCCTGTTCAATAACTTCGTCACTCATATGAACAACCTGTTTAGATAAATGAGCTA
This sequence comes from Glandiceps talaboti, assembly GCF_964340395.1. Classification (NCBI taxonomy): domain Eukaryota; kingdom Metazoa; phylum Hemichordata; class Enteropneusta; family Spengelidae; genus Glandiceps; species Glandiceps talaboti. The sequence continues at coordinate 26,411,740 of NC_135551.1, read as the reverse complement.
GAGACATGTCCCATACATCGATAAACCTGACTCCCAATCCTCCAAGTACCCGACGAGCCATTCTGTTCATATCGAAGAAGATCCAGTTTGCACTGTGAATGGATTGAGCAGCGTAGCCATTTTCTCTCGGATTGGTACCTTTAAAGAGAACCGGTGTGTCGACACAGCGTGACATAAACTGCACAAGGGCATATTTGAGTTGCATCAACCTCTCCAGGTACGCCCTCACCGTCCATGCAGCGAAATGGAAACTGAGATTCATTAAGACAACGGTTGAATCGCATTCGTTGTCGGCAATATTTTCCAGAACATTCACTGCAAAATGTTGATCCCAGAAATCCATTTCGTTAGGGCCAATTTTCAGACCGTGAAAAACATGATAGACGTTATCGTACCGAAAACGTGATTTCAGTTCATCGTGTATTTGTCCGAGGGTTGAATCTCCAAAAAGAACAAATTTTCTTCCAGCTAAACAAGTGTTGACGCTTGTAACTGACCACTGTCGGCTTAAACAAACCAGGGAGTTGTATTGAGAGTAACTCGACCAAAAACCATCTGAAACTGGTATAGGCATATCTGCACCACATGGAGGTAGGCTTGGTTGATTGACATACCGAGATGGCTCTACCAAGAAATAATTATGTATTAAACTCATAACATCGTTTATGTACAACAAAGTGACCAGTTATCGCGGTGTGGCACTACAGTCTAATGGCAATTTGCCTACTTTACCAGTTGGTGGCGCTCCTATATTATCCGCTTCATGTAACTTTGGAGTCAAAAGGATTGCAACACACCCATATGTTGAATTGAAGAGAAATACAACTTAAAAATGAGCTGTTGTTTTGTACACTATTGTTAAAGCAATCACATGTGCATATATGCAAATGCATGAATGTCCACATACATGTACATACGTGCGTGCGTACGTGCATGCATGCGTGTATCCATCTATCCATCCATCCATCCATCCATCCATCCATCCGTCCATCCATCCATACATACCTACATACATACATACATACATACATGCACACACATGCATACATACATACATACATACATACATACATACATACATACATACATACATACATACACACATACACACTCACTCACTCGCTCGCTCGCTTGCACGTTCGCACGCACGCACGCACGCACATCATGCACACACACACATACATACATACATACATACATACATACATACATACATACATACATACATACATACATACATACATACATACATACATACATACATACACACACACATCATTCCATGATCTTACCTTTAATGGTGATACCAATACTTTTACCAACAATTCCTCCATGACTGTAAAGGAAATTCAAGCATATGCAATATATTAATGCTTAAGAAATGAAAACTTTAAAGTTCGTAGCCTAGATACACTTAAGTATATTACATTTTGTGAGTTGAGGAGCGAATTATCAACAGACAGACAGACAGACAGACAGACAGACAGACAGACAGACAGACAGACAGACAGACAGACAGACAGACAGACAGACAGGCAGGCAGGCAGGCAGGCAGACAGACAGACAGACAGACAGACAGACTGACTGACTGACTGACTGACTGACTGACTGACTGACTGACTGACTGACTGACTGACTGACTGACTGACTGACGAGGGAATAAGTAAATAATAAAATATAATATATTTTTCGTAAAATCCTTACCTTTCAAAGTAAGCAGAGTTATTGGCAATGGTATTGAATTTATTGGCAATATCATCCAGCAAGGTGATATGAGTTTTAACTGCTACAATGTCTTCGCAATCCATGTTTGCTGGTTTGTCACATAGATACACTGACTTTCCGAGTGCCGCTGGTAATCTGTACTCACACTTATTGGACCAAATACCCTCGTTCATAATGCTACACGTCACTTCCTCTTCGTGATTTCCTTTCCTGAAACTGTTTGTCCATAAAAGGCGCTGTTCAAATGGTCTGACAACAGTGTTCAAAAAATGAAGTGTTTCTCGAGTGAATGATAGAGAAACCCCGATTTCTGCGTATCCATGCCAACCAGCATAGAAGTACACACTGTATGTTCCGTTTAGATAATCAACTATTCTCCCAGATGTGCTTTTCTGCAGTTCTCTGTTCTCCATCACAGCTTCGAACATATCACCACCTTTCAAACGCTTTCGGCCATTCTCGTCGAAAGTTTCAATGACAGCGTGTATGGAGTCGCCTTCGTGGTACATATGTTTGTTGCCATGGAGATAAACCCTTTGGGAAATAATTGAACAACGGAATTCTAAATTACCATTTAATGCAAACAGGTCGCTACTCTTGTGGGATACATTGAGTACAAACTTTCAGCCCAGAAGGATATATATGTGTTTACCAAATGTCACTTAAAGTTTATGCCAGCTTCCCATAGTCAATATAATTATGGTTCTATGCGTCGAAACATTCGATGTACTAAACTTACACCGAGTACTTAGATTAAAATTAAGACAACATCTACAACAAATCTCAAAGCTCGGTCTGTAATATATCTTGTCTGTCTTTATGCCACTACCAAAATTATATCTCGATATCTCATTGTGTAGGTATGATACATTAAAACCAACGTGATAACATGAGAATACTAACAAATGTGTTTTTAAGAAACACACAAAATCAGCTAATAAATAATTCACTTTATTTTTTATTTTAAAAAGGTCATGTTTCGTGCTCCAGTGGTGCGTTGATCAGCGACGCTGCTTTATTTTGCAGGCTGCTAGTATTATAGCAACCCAAAAGAACGTAAGGCCAAATAAAAAAAAAGTTGTTTGGTTCCAATTACCCAACCCCCACCTAGAAAAAAATTAAATAAGAAAATCGCGAAAATTGCGAAGTCTCGAATGACATAATGGTCGAAACTGACATCAACTGAAAAAGACAATATAAAACTGTTCTTCCAATCTGTAATAGCTGTACATCTGATGAGAAGAAACCAATAACAGAGAGACTATATGGAAAACAACATAAAAACATAACTACCTGAACTAGACACTCACATATGAAAAACAAACAACATTTACCTACCTCACCTATTTTAAAATTAAATGTAATCGGAATCACACGATTTTTTTACGCCTAATCAACTTCTGACCTTATTTTAGTAAATTATCAGCTGCAGCAGGCAGGCTACTGAAAAAATGTACGTGTGTTGTGAACACGAGGAACTAACCGTGGTACTGTAGAGTCACTGCACGAGATTATCCTCACTAACCGTTAAAAATTAATGTAAATATAAAACACTAAAAGAAATATCCAACCAGTATTAATATTTGATCTGCTTATTACACCTCATACTTGGAACATGTACAGGCTGGTATTATTTTCTTTTACTTTCCACTATGCTCGCGTGTTTATCTAATGTAAATATAAAACACTAAAAAAATATCAATCCAGTATTAATATTTCATCTGCTTATTAAACCTCATACTAGGGACAGGCTGGTATTGTGTTCTCCTTTACTTTCCACAGTGCTCGCGTGTTTATCTAATTATGTCCCATTTGGAAACAAACTGTTGGGCGACATTATCATTTTTTCGTCCATGTTTTCTATCAATACGTCATGCATAGATTTTGAATGTGATAAGAAAGTACTCGCTTTGTTGATTTTGATTTTTGCCGGTACCTCACTAGTGTCACGAACCAATATTTGAATAGTTACTATTTCAGCAATTTTGTCCTCTTGCTAAATATGTATTACATTCACATCTAAAATTGAGGTACTATGTACTAATCAGCAAGCAGAACTAATCAAAGTCCTGATTTTCACTGTTTTTATGTGTATGTCTAACAATGTCTTCATCGACTCACTCACTCACTCACTCACTCACTCACTCACTCACTCACTCACTCACTCACTCACTCACTCACTTACACTGATCTGGTTTGCAAGGTGGCAACAAAGAGTGAGTGTTGCTAAAACACAAATACATCGTTGGTCATAAGTTGGGAAAGGTCAAGAAGATGAAGGAGGGAAACTTGGAAATAATGAATACACGTTATACAAACATTCTGAAAGATGGCAAACAATCTTATGTTGAAGAGTCAGAAGACAATGATGACAATGCAGACAGCGATCGCGATGCTAACCTAAAGCTTGGTATTGATGAGGATTCTGAGGTTGACACATACAGTGATGACATCACATGTAGTGGTCGTTCTGAAGATTTGGTACAGTATTAGATGAAGTATGAAATTCATCATCTGATAGTGACAGCACAGAAAATGAATATCCTGATTCAGATGAAGGAGGCCCATCATTGTAAGTGAAATTTTACAGCTGGTGATGAAAGACAGACAACAACCTCCTGGACGCGGCAATTATTTGAGGAATGAAAATCATATTTTTGTAATACTATTAGAATGGAAAATGGAAACTTTGGTACATTCTATGTGTTATTATATAACTATATTGTGTGTACATGTCATTGGGAGTATTAAAGTGGAGAGGGTCACTAGTTTTCATGCATGTATGAGGATGAGGGGCATGTATCAAACCTTTAAACAATACCGGCCCTTCCCCAGGTAATGTATGTCTATCTGTCAGTCTGCCTGTCTAAGTTCTCTCTCTCTCTCTCTCTCTCTCTCTCTCTCTCTCTCTCTCTCTCTCTCTCTCTCTCTCTCTCTCTCTCTCTCTCTCTCTCTCTCTCTCTCTCTCTCTCTCCGTTTTTGTCTTTCTCTCAGAAATTGTTATTTTCACAAGTACACAATAAATTACTAAAAATTAATTATTACATACTCTGTCATCTTCACAGAGGTCATTCCCAGCGAGCCTTCTCCAATAGAGAATGATGAAGACAGGTTATATTTGATGTGTTTATCAGCCCATTCTAACTCCTCTACAACTCCCATCCATTCCATAGCATACGGAGTGTAAACGTTGTACGGAAATAGTATATTTTTACGAGACAATTCGTCGTGATTTTGCGTGTTTTGTACTTCATGGTCAGGTTCCAATGAATGTGACAAAGAACTGTCATTCGACAAATGTTGGATAACATCAGGTTCTGGTGTAGTGGCTATTTCAGAATTTATTTCTTGTTGAGATTTGTATAGACGAGTCCTGCTGGTGATGGTTATTTCCTGAAAAATTAAATATGCATGTGTCTCTGTCTCTCTACTTCTATTTCGCTGTATGTCTCTGTCCTGGACTGTCTGTCTCTTTATCTATCTTTCTATCTATCTATCTATCTATCTATCTATCTATCTATCTATCTATCTATCTATCTATCTATCTATCTATCTATCTATCTATCTATATGTCTGTCTGTCTGTCGCAGTCGCTCTGTCCTTCTCTTTCTCTGTATGCCTGTCTGTCTGTCTGTCTCCCTCTCTCTCTCTCTGACTTGGAAAAAAAAGTGAATAATCGGAATGTAAAACGTGAGAATCAAAACATAACACCAGTGATATAAATTGTTTACTTTAAAGGGGTGCACAGAAAGAAAAACAATAATTGTGTTTTACAATACAGAAATATGGCATCACATGGTAGTCACAGTAATTATAACACGAATATGATGTGGCAGTTATCATCGGTCGCGTTGATTGTCTGTGTTTGCCATAAATGCATATCACTTACCATATTCTGGATAAGACTTCCAAACATATACCCACAGGTAAATATTAAAATTGACCATATATACCATCGACGAGAACTGACATCTTTGGATTTCATTTTATCCTAATGGTTTGCAGTCTTAAAAAGTTACTGTATTCCAGTGACAGAGAATTTCAAATTATGGCAATATATTCAACCATCAGATGAAACGCTGGTAATCATGGAATCCGGTTTAAACCCTGCTCATGCTTAACACGCATGCGTAGATCGCGTCACCGTGGTTACTTTGGTCAACCTTGTTGTGATGCAGCAGAAAGAGGTTTTGTGGCACACACGTTGTCAATGGTAACCACAATAGTGATAATGTGAATACTGAATCGGATTAGGCACAAGTCTCTTAGTTACGTTTGAACACGGTATGACTATGGCCGCCATGGCAACCCATCAGAAATAAGTATGTTGATGAGGTGAGTAAGGGGTGGGCAGGATCAATAAATCAATGTAGGATAAAAAAATTTCTTTTACGGGGGGGGGGGAGGGGGGCTGAGCCATTTTAGTACGCATCCCACAAAATCGATTTTATTTCTAATGAATTTTCCCCTAAATACAAATATTTCTTTAAAAAATGTAAAATTGAAAAATGGGAGAATATTTGCTATAGTAAATGTATGGCACTAAAATAAAGTAAAGTGTCAACAAAAGAACTATTTTTACTCACTACATCTACTGGCTTTATATTCATAGCCTTACGATTCTACAATTTAGTTAGAAGGTGGTGTGTGGGGGAGGGGTCTGAGTCTTTAAGTTTAACTTGAGAATTTAGATTTTTTTAGTTTTTTTTACATTGAACTGTGGTACTACTGTGTCGCCGTTGTATTCATACGTTGGTTTCAGAGAGTTGGGTGTGACATCATTCAGCATGTATACATGGATAATTACGTAAAAGTGATGAGTGTTGGTGAGCTTGTCTGCTTAAAATAAACATCTTCTCGATGATCAAAATGTCTGACTAATATATCATTACAGCTTTATTGCAGGATAGACGTGACCGGATGGTCATAATTCACAATATACAATTCGTATGTGCTTGGTTCGTTTTTAAAGTTAGAGTTGCAGGAAGGTAACTTGAGTTTAATGTGAATTAAATTATCTTGATTCTCCTTATTTTCCATAGTCTCGGAGATTATGATTCACCTTGAGCTGCGATTAAGCTAGGTAATGCTGAGGTCTTGATTTTGCCAATATTCTGTGAATAAAAATTACATTCAGATTCAACATTGTTTGTTTGACAAGTGATCACCAGAAAATCACCTACTAGTAGGTTTAACTAGAGTTGAGGGAAAGAGCAAAAGAAAGAAAGATTGGATAGATAGATAGATAGATAGATAGATAGATAGATAGATAGATAGATAGATAGATAGATAGATAGATAGATAGATAGATAGATAGATAGATAGATAGATAGATAGATAGATAGATAGATAGATAGATAGATAGATAGATAGATATAGATGGATGGATGGATGGATGGATGGATGGATGGATGGATGGATGGATGGATGGATGGATGGATAGATAGATAGATAGATAAATAGATAGAGAAAGAGTGAGAGAAGGAAGGAAAGAAAGAAAGAAAGAAAGAAAGAAAGAAAGAAAGAAAGAAAGAAAGAAAGAAAGAAAGAAAGAAAGAAAGAAAGAAAGATGGAGAAGAAAAAAGTTTACTTTCCTTTTTAAATTCTCTTTTCCATTGGTATTCAAAAGAGATTCTGGGATGTAATTGATGGGAGGGGACACTGAGATATCAGTTTATTTTTCATTATTTTTCATGAGGTACTTAAAAGTTTACTGTCACTGTGCCTTCCTAATGAGTCCCAACTAGAAGCAAGATAGGTTTTACTTGTAAACTGTATTGCCAAATACTATACGACAGATTACGACTCTGATAGGTTTACAGACTGTAAGCGACCATACTTATAATGTACCACATCGACTGAGACTCCGCATTTGGCTTACGACTCGGATCATGGTGGCAGACTGAAAGGATTCGGTAATTAAAAGTGCACCCTCAACGACAAATCTGCAAGTTTCAGTCTAACAGACGTTTATATTAGGTGACATTCAGTTCATGCTTGCCGGTGTACATCACTTTTCATTTGCCTTTTCTTACCTCCTCCTAACAAACTCCCTTAAAGCCAAATTATCCAGACATGCAGTGACACATTGAAGACAGCCAGTTGAAGCTATCGCCTGTCTCGCAACTCTATCTAGAAGAAAAAGATGAACACAAAGTCGTTGGTGGCGCTCCAATGTATCTGCTATACACGAAGCCCAACTTACTATGTATTTTACATTCTATGTTGACATGCCCTCTTTAAACGCAGTTCTTTCTTGCAGTAAAGTAACTCATTTACTAGATAAAGTGTCTTTATAGTGACATGATACATAAGTGTGAGATTCACTGATATAATCTCTACGTTGTTGCTAAAGCTTCACATTGACTGCATTTTCATGATTTAATAATGTGGACTGCATCTAAACAGGGAGGCACCTGGTACCTGGCCAACCGTTCGACACGTACAATTATCGAGCACATTCTGTTCACTTACCGTGCTCCGACAGCAACATAAAAGCATAAACAGAACTAAAACAATCACAATTGGCAATATTATGGCAGCCGTGTTTCTCGTCTTTTTAGCTAAATGCAGACTCTGACGTCGCAGAAGACCTTCGACATCAAGATGCGACAGTTCCCATCGATCATCAGCGTTGAGGAGCTGAAATGAGAGATAAATATTATCAGCCTAGATTACACTCTAAAATTCCAAATGGTACTTGTTACTCTCATGTTTGTCTTGGTTCATCATCAGCATCGAGGAGCTGAAATGAAAGATTAGTTATAACATAGAGTGAACATGATACGCATGATTACATTCAAAGATAACATCTCTGCTGTATCCCTTCATTCCTTTTCTAAGGATAACTATTTTTCCATTTCGAATTTTGGTCGTACCAATTCTCACAACGTTACTGCAACAGTAGACTGTCGACAGTCGCTCGCGCCTTTTTCCCTAATTTTTTTCTAAACTTAAGTCGTTGCGGCGCTCCGATCCGGCGCAATACTACTATAATCGCATACTGATATCGAGGGCCGATGCCCGGCCCTCGATCTCTCTGTTTTTGACTATTCCTTCCAACAATAAAAACGTTCACATTTATACTTGCATTGTTGACAAGCTGAGCAACACAAACCGGCATTGGAACTAAAGTTGTTTTCAATACGTATCTAAAAAGTAGGTTGTAATTGTGAAGTATTTAAATTAAGTATACCCGCATTGCCGAATGGAATATGGTGTTCTTGACATTGTGCATGAAATGGTTATCTTCTTTTTTTCAATATAATGATTTACCCTGTAAAAGTTTATACACAGAAATTTTATGTTATTTATGAGTATTTTTTACCCTGTAAAAGTTTATACACAGAAACTTTATGTTATTTATGAGTATTTTTTCAGCACAACTGAACAAAAGCTCAGAGGTTCAAAGGCTATACGCATGGCGCTGAAGTGTTTGTTTGTGCGTGCGTGTGTGTGTGTGTGTGTGTGTGTGTGTGTGTGTGTGTGTGTGTGTTATGTAGTTGTATGCATACATACATACATACATACATACATACATGTACATAGACAGATAAATAAACAGACAGACAGACAGACAGACAGACAGACACACACAGACAGACAGACAGACATGTACATACATACATACACATACATACATACATACATACATACATACATACATACATACATACATACATACATACATACATACATATACATTGTGTATGTATAGTGTGTTTGTGTATGTTTGTAAGTCTATGGGAGAGGGGGGGGCATGGAAAAAATCAAGAACTTGCAGGGGGGCGTCAATTTTTCCCAAGCTTTTGTAGGGGGGGGGGGGGCATGAAAAAAATACACAAAGACAAGGGGAAATCCTCCGGGGTCCCCCTGGAAGTAAAATCTGGACACTCTCTAAGTACAATTATGTTTGAGCGTTGAAATCCAACCTAGATAAAATATATAGCAGCTATTGTAGACTACTCTTATTTATCTGAACTCTTAATAACTATGCAGGACAGACACCAATGGAAGTATTGTGAACAACATATACAAAAGCCGTCTCCCGGCCAACTAGATAGATTGTCATTCGCACATTTGCATGGTACAATGTTGACAACCAAAAAGGGAACACAGTTTTCTGTACCTGTTGTCCACATAATTGAGACCGAACTGACTAGTATTTACTTGTAGATGCTTTACAGACGTGTATTGTACCTCTCTCTCTCTCAAGCCAGTTGATATTGGCGTGTTGCCAAGGGTTCTAAACAAGAGAAATACATGCAAGATGACAATTTCACGGGCGTAATAGTACAAGACATATAGATCACTGAAATCCTTACTGTTCGCTTAATAAAGCTTGGCGTTTTTAAAGGCTTTACTCAATATCAATATACTAATATTTAGTTAGTTGAAATGATAACCCTACATACCAACTTTCACCTTATATGATCTAACCAAGGGTAATTACACATAATATTTTAATTTGCAGATGATACACCAAACTTGGAGGCGATCTACTCCGTCTTGTAGCAGAATACAATCAGACAGTTGGTTATTTTCCAAATCTTTGCTTCGTCCGTATAATAATTAATTGACATATAGAACATACATTAATTGAACAATAGTAAGCCCTTGGGGTTTAGCCCTGATGTTAGCTGGTACATGGTCGACATGGTACACCCCAAAGAGAGCACTCGCCATTGTTGTCTCTTTGAGAGACAGTTTTCTATTACATGTAACCAGTGTAACAATTGATCACAAACCCTCCGAATGTGTGAATCAATAGTTTGTGACTATTTACCAATGCCCAATAACAGGAGGAAAGTTCAGTGTTAATGCAGGAGGAAACCGGAGTACCCGGGGAAAACCTGCGTTGTTCGGTAGAGTCAAACTGAACGACACTCTTCTTACTTACAGCGTGGTAAATTTAATCAAACCCAGCCGATACCAGGCTGCAGAGGTAAGAGGCGTACGAGCTAACCGCTCGGCCACCGACAACCCGAGTACGGGTACGGTAGGTCAAAAGGTATCAACTGCACCTTGGGTATCAACTGCACCATTCTATATTGACATAGGGTCATTATAAGTAAAAAAAAAAAAAAAAAAATGGGTATGATAGCTTCTCATGTATGTTGAAATAATAGTTTGTGTCTATCTTAATTACTGTGGTAGTTTGCTTTCCATATTCGTATTTAATTTGTAAAGATGACATTCTGCAAACTCTCTCCTTCATACACAGGGTCATGGTCAGTGCATTTTAATCATATAGAAAAGGGGGTCACGTCGTAAGTAGGGCATGTTTACGGTATTCTTCAGTGGGGAAACCGCTGTGAGAAGCTAGCGCACCGGGGTTTTTACATACTGTTAGCAACGTACCGTGCACTGCTCTTACATATTAATATTGTCCTGTGTCTCGCTTTATCTACTATCGCTATCAAACACACACCAGTCCTGCGTAAGTCCTTGCGAGATACTATGAAGATCAAAATTCTGCTCAAAAATAATTTGATATTGTGTCTGTGTCTGTGTCTGTGTCTTTGTGTGCTAAACATGTTTCCAGCCCCTAGCACTTTTTTGAAGGCTCGCGATCGTCGTACCCCCGTACTCAGTAACGAATATATTCGGGGTGTTCGTTACTAAACAATATGCTAGTCTAGTACATAATGCGGTAACTTAGCAGTCTGTCTTCTGTACACGGTCAATCAAAGCACGCCCTACTTTGTGTCTTTGTTGCCATAGGCGATAAAATATCATTCACCTCAATGCTGATTGGAGAACACCGATAAAGAGGATTAACAAAAATAAAATAACATGCAGTAAATGCTAACTTAATTTGTCATTTCGCATCGTCTACGTGAACGCATCCCATACTTAACCGAAGCTCGTGTCCCCGTTTTGTTGGTCTGTATATAGTTGTGGTGTTGAACGGTAAGTAGAAAGTAATTTTACTATTTTCTCTTTCTCTTGTACTTTGTTCATCATATGATTTATGGTTGGCTATCATTGGAATTGTCGAAACGCCTATGGTGATAACGGCGGCTTAATTCGTGCAAAAGCATATTATAATATATAATCAAACACGATTATTACTAACTACAGTTTTTCCCTTACAGAGTTTAAGTTTGTCAGTCGCGAAATTTGTATGTAGGGGTTAGATGAACATATATTTCGGTGTCCGTTATTCACTTAATATATGAACCTTTGTCGTCGCCCATAGCAACCACGTAAACATACAATGTCAGACGTCACAATTCCTTCGTATATTTAGCCACATTTGCTTTCTACAGTATAACAAAATCTACAATTTTTTTGCTAAACCATAATCATTTAATACTCACATTCTTGTTACGACGTGTAGTTTCTTACAACAGTATTGAATTACCACAAAGTCTGCCCTGCACATCGAAGTAAGAGAAAATAAGAGTGTTGTAGGTCCATTGACTTCGGGAGAGGCCGTACCATTCATTTTTCGTCATTTAGCATCGCTGTATTATTGTTTTTCATGTATAGTGTCCCTAGCATTAAATATATGATCATATAAAAACAATTGAACATAAAAATGAAATAACTCTCATTTCGAGCATTGAGATTGGGAATAACGACTGCTTACATTAACAATGGGGAAAATATAATGAACTATTGATAATAAAAGGTCAATGTCTTTCCCTCTTGGATCTAGGATACGTGTTGCTAATTTCAGATTGCTTTGCTCGCTGCAGAGCACGCTAAAACTGGAATATTCAAGAACAAATCATTCAAATGTACTGTACTCCGTAGCACGACCGACATCATTCATTTGGCGTTGCTAGGTGAGATAAATACAAACGCTTCAATGTCAAAGTTCAGGGTTTATTCACTTGTTTTGATGCTTATTGTTCAATGTTATTTATATATGTGAGACACCAAATAATCTCATATTCACAGAGCAACATTCAATGTATATTCACTAAAGGAATCTATACTTTGAATCCCTGTAAATATATTCCTTATTACATATTGATATATTGTGACAGTCGACGTGAGAATCAACCACACAATTTCTTTCCTTTTTTTTCAGTTGAAAATGGGCAAAATCGTACTGTTGTTTGCTTGTATCATCTCTGTGGTTTCCTTCGTCCAAGGCGTGGCACGTAAGTTAGCATTTCTGTTATTTTGAACCATAAACATTGTAGGCCCAAGTGTGAGTTTCTAAAACGATTATGAAATGGCCTTCATAAGATGCTCCATGTAAGTATTGGAGAATGGATTGAATTTTCTAGACACCGAATCATCAATGAATGATTATGACCTGAGCGTACTCAAACACTTGCATTGCATGCATGTAAAAAGATGAAAAGCATACGCTTTCTCAGACCTGGAGGGCAGTGAAATAGATCTAGAACCCCTTTTGTACGAACCCATGCCACCTCGAACTGCCGTCCTCTTGCCAGTTCCTCCCCCCCCCCCCACCCGAATGATGGGCATCTGGTGATAAAAAAGATGTTCATATTTCAATCAATATTTCGTCCTTATCATTACTGGGCGGTTACTTCGTATATGCTACAATTCGACCTTTGGCCCGTATGTAAACATGTTCGTCTGTGTATGTATAGCGCATTTCTCAAATTCCACTGCGCATGCGGCAATCTTAGTGCGTGCAATTCGCCACCTCT
>NC_135551.1:26040879-26093379 GCF_964340395.1 Glandiceps talaboti | reverse complement strand
AAACCAGAAAGAATTATCGGACTGGCTAAACTTCCCGCTGAACTGGAGTAAGGTCCAAGCCTCGATAGTACGTGAGGAAATCGTCTCAAACTAGCGATACAACTTTCAAAATATAACTTGACATGTCTTCATTTGTTAGAGTTATACAATTCAAGACGGGTTTTCACTCGAAAAAAACATTCTGTGAATAATGACACTCTGAACGCAGCGATTTCTCGGACGATGTTACCACTGTAACGTATGGCTGGCAACGACTAGTTGCTTCCGGGTTTATAGTCCCCCGTGCATCCGGGTACTTGAGATTGTCGCCGTACGGAACTACCACATCGGTAATTTTGACGCTGTAATTTTGCCACCAAGATTGATCGTACAAAAACAAAACTCCATAAATGAACCACAAAGTACTTTCCCTTTCAAAATGTGATAATTTTAGAAAGAGTATTATCGTTTTTATTGACGACTGACTCGTCCCATACACTTCAGTTCAGGCATACTCATAGAGCTCACTTGATCGTGAGGTGCGTATACTGGAATGAACCATTCTGTAGGAGGGTGGAGAATTTGGATTTGAAGTTTACAACCCTGTTTCGAACAAATATTTGTCATTTGGGCGCACAATGCGTAGAATTAAGACTACAGCACATATTACATTGCTTGTTTGACGTCAATAGTGTCTTTTGAAAAGTTGCAGTTTACCTAAAGTCTCGCGGACTGATTTCCAATATGGCGGCGGTCATAATACTCATTAACATATTCATTTTTTTTTAAATTTAGTGTTTAGTGTTTATTTATTTACCCAAAAGCACAAATGAACATTACAGATACACATACAAAAATACACACCAGATATCAAAGCAATCTGACAAGAAGTTTTCAAGGAGATGATGAAAATGACATTTTATGAAAAAAAATCATAAAAAATTGAAAATGGCACAGATCAACTTGGCATGAACAAATCTGAATAGCCTCCCCCCAGGGAACATGCACACCAAATATCGAAGAATTCCGACAGTCACTTTCGGAGTAGATAATGAAAATATAAAAGTTTGACGGACACCTATGATTCACTCTACTCTCTATACTCTATACAACCTATACCTAAAGCTACGCTTTCAGCTTGAAATGAGAAGATCGTCGGTGAAACCAGGTCAGCCTCAACTTCTTCGTCAAATCCCCCGATCAATAGAGAAACATCAATACCCAAACATGTCAAAAATATATTATCTTTAAATTTGTAAACTATCCTAATTTTATGTATTACTAATTTTATTCTCGACAACTCAAGAAGTCAAGATCTTGAGTTTTCCTTATTTTAGCATGGATGTATATGAACTCATCAGTTATAATACATCCGTACTTTAAAGATAACTGCTAACAGGGGCTGGACATACAACGATACTAACCCCGGGGACTGGCGACGTCACTCATTTGTACGCTATCTATACTAGTAAATGACATATTATTTAGTTTATTCTTTGTCTGTTCTAGTCATTTATTATGATATTAAGTAGTCGTCTGACGTTTGACCTTCAGTAGGTCGCCAACAACTGACCGCATTATGACCTCGCGTGACTAGAAAACTCATCGCAATACAAAGTCATGGATGTTATCTCACAGAAAAACAACAACGTGGACTTCGGAAAGTATCACATTAAAGTTATAGTAATTGAAATATTCACTAGACATCGTTACGTGATCGGAGCTTTTAAAATGTCATTAAAATTGCAGACA
This sequence comes from Glandiceps talaboti, assembly GCF_964340395.1. Lineage (NCBI taxonomy): Eukaryota > Metazoa > Hemichordata > Enteropneusta > Spengelidae > Glandiceps > Glandiceps talaboti. The sequence continues at coordinate 26,091,648 of NC_135551.1, read as the reverse complement.
AATGCAATATGTGTTACATGTACAAGATAAATTTGTGATGAGTGCAGTATTTCACATCAGATACAATACTGTATACAAATAGACATTGTTGAATTGAATAAAGGAGATTTGTTTCATCTTATTTAATTAACTACAAAGGTTCATACAGAAGACGGCGTATTCCGGTTATCGAACTTCCGGTTGTTTCGCAGGAAAGTATCGCGAGAGGGCGCACCATATCTGACAAAGTGAGGGCCAGAATTTTCGTCATGGCATCTAATAGTATGGCGATGTATGAAGCTGTCAACAAAATGGGCGTAAAAGAACTCCGTGCATTCATAAAAGAGTGGAAAATTACTACTTCTAAATCTACTAGATATCGCCAGAAATGCTGTCAACCTTGGTCTTGAAACACTAGAAAATGATAATTTTCTGAGAGAACGGAAGAGGAGACGAATAGTGGATGTCAAGCATCAAAAGATAGAACTAATCGACAGCGGAAACATTGAAAGTTGGACGGAGGACCTTCGAAATATACCTGATGTAGACATGATAAACATATTTCTTTACCTTACTGGTGTCTGTTGCTGGACAAAAGAACGATTAGAAAATTACAAATCTGACAACAGCTTCCAATCTGATTAAAATCCGATGTAGATGTTGGCTGATCGTTCATTGCTATTTTACCTTCGTTATTTTGCCTGAATTGACCTTCTTGGTACATGTTTACATTTTTTAGCCTGCCTGATCGCCTCCTCTACGATCAGGCTAAAAAATGTAAACATGTACCAAGAAATATAATATCAGGCAAAATAACGAAGGTAAAATAGCAATGAACGATTAGCCGACATCTACATCGGATTTTAATCAGATTGAACAGCTTCCAGCTACAGTCATTGCAATATTGAGAGTTCGGTCGACAATTACCAAGCCACATGTTTATATTGTAACTGACGTCGCCGCATACTTAGGCCTTTCTTGTTTATTAGAACAGTGGTGTAGCACCACGGGTGAAATCATAAAACTTTTTCCGGAAAAAACCATTTCATGTACTGGTTATAAGTTGGCATAAACATATGTGTATTGATATACTCAACTTTACTATCACACTTTGGTTAGCTTGCTATTCTTCATTCAGGACCATCAGTGTATAAAAAAAAACATTGAAGTCGGCAACGAATCATAAATATTGTTATTGTGATTGATGTACCACACCGCCCACCCCTTCAATGAATCGGCCTTCCATGTAACGTTTACGTGGTTCACTCATCATACCATGTCTTATACCGATCTGATTAAAATCCGATGTAGATGTCGGCTAATCGTTCATTGATATTTTACCTTCGTTATTTTGCCTGAATTGACCTTCGTGGTTCATGTTTACGTTTTTGTCCTGATCGGTAGAGGAGGCGATCAAACATGTACCACGCAGGTCAATTCAGGCACAATAATGAAAGTAAAATAGCAATGAACGATTAGCCGACATCTACATCGGATTTTAATCAGATTGGTTTTATACAAGCTGCAATAACTGTAGCGTATATTGTGATTTTGAAGGTTCTTTCCTCTGTTTTTGTACCTTTTTCCGTTCCGATGTTTGACTGGAAGCAATCACTACAATTTCTCCAACGGTAACGCAAATGGACGAGGTCACACTGAAAACGTGAGTGAGATGTCAGTGTACTACTACCCGTTTCAAAATGTTGCTACTTTTGGGTTTTCCTCACGTTCGAATTGCAGAGCCAAACTTACGCGAAATATTAGGAGAACGAGAGGTTAATTTGCTATTTCGTTATTTGATGGGCGATAATGCAATATTATAGCGTAAAGTTACGGGGAATGACAGACAATCTTTAGTCAGTGGTTACGATGCCTATAGACTCTATGCTTTGCAACAATGCTCTACAATTCTGACCCTCACTTCCGGTTCTAAAACAGCGCCCCTAGTGGCCAAACAATCATATCGTTTATCTTTTCGGGGCTTTTTCGATAACCGGAATACGGCGTATTACGCCTTGACGGGGCGCCCTCATACGTCGGTCAACCCCTCCCTGCAATATCCTACATTGCTGATGAACATCTGTACAAATCAGCAAATATAGCTCTGAAGAAATCTGCTGTACACGTACTGGGAGGAGGCATTATGGGAAGTAAGCAACGTCTGTACATGTGTCCCCTATAGAGTAGAATAACATGCGACAAAGATAAAAACCAGTGTCGCCTTTAAAGTTGTCCATACGTATTAAAGTTTACGCCACTTTACCGGTCCCTTTTCTTTTTTCGTCATATTCCAAATCTTGCGAACCACTTTGATATTATGGTCCTTCTCCCACCCCCCACCCCACCTCCACCCCCACAAACCCACAAGTATCATAACCATAATGACAATAAGTGACACAAAGAAGTTCGTAAATATTGAACCACGATTTATTTCATTACACACCAATCCTTTACAAATATAACAGTAACAGTCTTAAATGATTGACACACATTCTGTACTATAATTATAAAAATATAAAAAATATCAAATAATGCCAAACCGAATTCAACTGGTATAACAGTTCGACGTCACCTGCTCTGCAATTTCATCTTGAGAGAGAGGGCGTTACAAAAAAATACTGTTTTTTCATAAAATTTTCCCGTATTGAAAGTGGGACATAACTCAGCTGCAGCAATCTGCTAATTTTTCGAACCATTCAAGTATTTTTTGGTACGAACAAAGACAAAATAATGTTGACCGAACAGGGGATTGTTTAATACATCGATTCTGTTTTTAGGTATTTATTCAATAATGATCTTAATATGATATAAACAATGGAAAGTGATGTTTCGATCGGCAAGAACATCCCATGGAAATGATATAAACATAGTATACACAAACTGTAGAAATAATACCACAGCTGGGAAAAAATCATAAATTGATGTATGAATGTAATTTATTTCATGCTTACTTGTATTACCTAGACTTCTTTTATATGACGAGAGTATTTGTTTCTGATTTGTGTTGTTGTGATTTATTTTTGTTATTCAGAAATAAAGACACAATTACTAAAAATTACAATTTAATACCAAAGCTGAAAGTTAGACTGTCACAATGAAATGGTGTATAAACTCTAGTTTAATTGTTAATTGTAAAAGAAGTTACATCAAAACACCTTGTAATTATTTGACTAATTTTAATATTCAATACAGCAGAGTAACAAAATAGTAATTCATGCTATTAATGTTCAACTTATATGTCATTTGTATTCGGTGACCAAAATGCTGATTTTTACCAAGGTACAGAATGATTTATGATTTTGACATTCACTCTCAGGTCAGCACTTCAACAACCTATCCTATATGACGGTAACTGAACCGTGATATCCTTACTGGATTTCACCCAAGGTATGATATAACTTCATGCTCTCATCTGCGACATCTTTCTTCACTTTAGAATCGGTGCCATACACGTAGTGCTTGGACATATCAGGGGAGAATCGACTGGCTGGGGGTGAACGACCCAGAGATTCTGCTAAAGCACGTGTATAGAAAGGACGATTACCACAACACACTCCAACGTAGTTGATACCAAGTTTCTTACACTGTTCACCAAATTCCTTGATATCTTCACGAGAACACGACAAGACATCGGTTTCCGTGGGGAACAGTTTCTTTCCTAAAAAAGACAAATTTAGCATAAAAACCAATGGATTATCCGAGTCCTTTCAATATGTTGTGATATTTGTGTCTTTGTGACCTTATATCATTCACCTAGCGATCTCAGTGCGGCAATGTCACTATGTATGGTGATGATGATGGTGATGGTGGTGGTGGTGGTGGTGGTGGTGGTGGTGGTGGTAACAATACACGGGTTTTTTTTAGGAATATATCATTTATTCTTGGAATTAACTAGTTTTTTTAGTAGGTTTATCCAGTTCAATAACACAAATCTACCATATTTACCAAACAATGGAAATAAATAAATATGTGAATACGTAATATATAAAAAATATATAAAAATATAACATAGATAAATGATAACAGACAGACAGACAGACAGACAGACAGACAGACAGACAGACAGACAGACAGACAGATAGGGATATAGATATATTCGATCAATATATTAAAAGTAATTTAATATCTAGATGGATGGATAGATAGATAGATAAATAGATAGACGGACGGACAGACAGACACACACAGACAGACAGACAGACAGACATATAGATAGATAGATAGATAGATAGATAGATAGATAGATAGATAGATAGATAGATAGATAGATAGATAGATAGATAGATAGATAGATAGATAGATAGATGTGGGTAGGTAGTAGGTAGCTAAAGGTAGGTAGGTAGATAGATAGATAGATAGATAGATAGATAGATAGATAGATAGATAGATAGATAGATAGATAGATAGATAGATAGATAGATAGATAGATAGATAGATAGATAGATAGATAGATAGATAGATAGAAATGTTGTCGTACAACACTTTATAGCATTTGACTACTGAACAAGACAATTAATGAACAAGATCTATATCTTTGACTTTCTATATTTCCTAGAGCTGCTAGTATTTGTAATTAATTTTAAACATTACCTGTTAATGGATCAGTCAACATGAAAAAAGTTGGTTCCTTTTCGTTACATCTGAATGGTACAGGTACTGCTGCGTAGGGTCCCTGTCATACAAAGGATATATTTATTCATTTAATGGAACGCGTCCCATTTACAGGCTCGGTAAAAAAAACGAACAACTGAAGAACAAGACAAGTCTACAAAGCACACACACACACACGCACGGACGCGCGCGCGCACACGCACACACACACACACACACACACACACACACACACGTCAAACAAACAAAACTATCAACCTACACATAAAAACACTAACAAGGCAAACACCAAAATCAATCTTGCTAGGTGAACCTGTGATGACAATATAATCTTGCAAAATTGCCTTTTTAAAATTTCTCAGAGATACAATGTAAGTTAAAATCAATATTCGAAATACTACAAAAAGACCATTATAAGTTGTCATACATATGATAACAACAAACTATTAAATTACATGTCAAGTGCCTATGATGTATTTCTTCCTCCCCACAGTACGTCATTCCCATAATGTTATCTTTGTAATACGCATCCTTATACTGTACATCATACATGTTGGCATGTGACGATAAAAGACAGATTAACATGCAAACTAACCTAAATATTGGAATTGTGAAGAACAAAGTTAGCCAAACATAATGGACATGTGGTCAAAACTGTTCTGAACAAGTTATGAATAACTTTATCATTTCTATTGCACGCAATATTGCTATGATGTCAGTGAACTCACCGGACACGCTTTTATGATGTCCTTCATCAATGGAATCATGGTACTAGGACCACGCCCACAATTCAAACCTACGACGTCAGCACCAGCATCTTTCAGTTTCTTACAGGCTTCAGTCAGTGGTACCATGTCAGCTGTGATTGCCTGGTTATTCTTTGTCGATACTACAAATGGTGCCATTGTAAGGACAATCGGAAGGCCTGTAAGGAAATAAATGTTTTCATCATCATCAACAATGGTATATGGATTATGAAAGTAAGTACGTCCTCGTTACACACTTGAAATGGAAATGGCCACCTTCGCCCATGCCCTTTAACAATCTACAATACACTCAGTCATATAAACACATACACTACTGTCTGTCTGTCTGTCTGTCTGTCTGTCTGTCTGTCTGTCTGTCTGTCCGTCTGTCTTCTCTCATAATAAGTCTTCCAAATCTGTGTTTATGTCTCCATTTTCTCTCTGACTCTGCCCTAACTACCTACCTACCTGTCTGTCTGTCTGTCTGTCTGTCTGTCTGTCTGTCTGGCTGGCTGGCTGTCTATCTGTCTGTCTGTCTGTCTGCCTGCCTGCCTCCCCGCATGCCCATCCACCCCTCTCTATTAGTCTCTCTCTCTCTCTCTCTCTCTCTCTCTCTCTCTCTCTCTCTCTCTCTCTCTCTCTATCTCTCTCTCTCCCTCTCTCTCTCTCTTCCTCTCTTTACAAAATTGTTTCTTAAACTTATATTTTGGGTTTTTCACAACAACAAGATATCTAGGTTAGGCACTTTCCCTGATATGTACCGTTCATTTACATACAAACGTACCTTTTCCATATTCCTTGAGAGCTTCAACTGCTAGCATGGCCTCTCCGAGGTGAGCAAAGGTTTCTGCCAAAATAAAGTCGGCACCAGCTTCGACAGCCCACGTGATCATTTCCTGTTAAAACAAATATTAAATAGCTATTAATTTGCTGGTAAAATATGAAACAAAAGGATTATTTGTGAGACCCGGGAGATAACACAATGAAGACAACAATACATTGCAGTAGCCTATACACATATACAGGTAGTTTGTAATCATAATCTAGGCGAAGCTTGAAGACGATGTTTAGTATGTCAATATATTTGAGTTTTATGTTGCAGTTTTGTAAAATGTCCCCGTCGTGCGCATGCTCACTTGATCATTTCTTGTGGAATAAACAGACACATTATTTTGGTTTCGAACCAAATATAAAGTATGAACAATGCCTTACATTGAATTGGAAAAAATATCCACAAATTCTTACCTTAAACATTAGTTTGATTTCTTGATGTCGTTCTGGATTATCTGGTTGATAGATGTTAGTATTACAAATATTTCCCGCCATAAGTGTCCCGGTTTCATCGGCAACTTCACGGGCCATTCTTAATGCTTCTCGGTTCAGTTTCTCCGTTAGATCCTCTTTCTCAATCAGACGTGTCTTTTCCCGCGTAGCATAATACTGCAATCAGATGAAATGGACATTATTAAACACCACTTTCCGTAAAGAGCTGTGATACATTTCACTCCTAGATATGAAACATACACGACTTTGACTTACTAGCTTTGATAAATATTGAATCAGAGGGTTCATGCCAATCGTCGTAAACACCACCCTCTTTTACGGCACCCGTCAAAGACGCACTGACCACATATTTCGTTGGTTCAGCACAAATATGCTCTGGTTTACGAGAATGGTTCATGCCGGGTCTTTTCTGGTTTATTACAGCGGAATCGAATCTGAGAATCGAATTTACATCTAATATAATGTTTGTCGTATTGTCATAAAACAACTATTTTTTGTATAGATTGAATTTTGTTTTCAAGAAGTATATATAGTACGAAATCTGATGAGAAAGTTTCAAACATCACATCTAGGCTATTCAGAAATATTTAACCTCACTGAGAGAGGAAATAATTCGGCAGCCTTGGTATTCATCAAATATCAAGTGGTGTTAATTTTATACATCTTATATAATTTATATATTGTCATATTTATGCAAAACAATACAAGACTGAATATACATTGTTCACAGCATGAATCAATAAATGGCCTCATACAAAAAATATGCTGAACGAAGTAATGATATGGTAGAGTTCAACAGCGAGCTTCTCGCCATTGTATCACTATTAATCCCCCCTCTCATATTTATGCAAAAAAATACAAGATTGATCATACATTGTTCACAACATGAATCAATAAATGGCCTCATACAAAAAATATGCTGAACGAAGTAATGACATGGTAGAGTTCAACAGTGAGCTTCTCGCCATTGTATCACTATTACACCCCCTCTCATATTTATGCAAAAAAATACAAGATTGAATATACATTGTTCACAGCATGAATCAATAAATGGCCTCATACAAAAAATATGCTGAATTGGAGTAATGACATGGTGGAGTTCAACAGCGAGCTTCTCTCCATTGTATCACTATTACACCCCCTCTCATACTTATGCAAAAAAAATACAAGATTGAATATATATTGTTCACAGCATGAATCAATAAATGGCCTCATACAAAGAATATGCTGAATTGGAGTAATGACATGGTGGAGTTCAACAGTGAACTTATCTCTGTTGTATAAAAATAATACACCCACCCACCCCCATCCCCACCCCAATCCCCACTCCCTGTAATGCACAATTACACAAGCATGTGATTCGGTCATTTTCGAATAGTTTGGCTGAGCCCTTATAAAAACGAAATTAAGTATTTGAGGAACTGCCATGTGGTTATTATTACTTAAAACATAATTTTTACCGTGAAAGCAAGTACGACGTCACTTCCGCTATGTACAAAGTCTTTGTATGCATTTCGGACCAGTTCAGGATGATCAAGAACTACATGAGGGACCCAAGGACCAGCCTGGAGATAACCCAATCTCTCAAAATAAAATATGAATCCTTCCGCGACGATGACCATTTCACCATCATTAAGCCTTTCCATCAAACCTGACACCAAAAAAACAAGATTCAAGATGAAGAGTGTTGTGTACAAACAACCAAACGAAGAAAAGAAGTCAAAACTGTCGTAAACAGACAATATTAGACAGAATTAGAGAGAGAGAGAGAGAGAGAGAGAGAGCGAGAGAGAGAGAGAGAGAGAGAGAGAGAGAGAGAGAGAGAGAGAGAGAGAGAGAGAGAGAGAGAGAGAGAGAGAGAGAGAGAGAGAGAGAGAGAGAGAGAGAGAGAGAGATGACTTCTAAAGCAAACGTTTTCTGGCAATTTCATTTTTTACGTTCTCCTGTGATTACTAGTATTTCCCTTTTGCCTCATTTTCTTGGCTGTGCACGATATTACATAAATTACATAAAACATTTTACCGAAAAGGAGGCCGGTGTGATTCTGTGGCAATTCAAGTTAACGTGTTACCAAGTTTAGTTCGTATACTACTGAAAATAAACATCAATACTCGACCAGTGACATAATGAATGATGACCATTTTGTTCCTCGACTAAATAAAAAAATAATGTATTTCCGATAACCCAACCGACCCAAGCAGCTTACCATATGCATAAACGTGTTTTTCATGCAAAAAAAGGGTAAAATTCTGACTATTACTTCTATTGCCTAGTAGATTTTCTTGCCAGAGTATCTTTGGTTATTTTGTTTAAATCACTTTCCAGAGAGAAACGATGTCTTTTCATCCTATATCAGTACAGTTTGCATATATACTTCTAAAATCACACAACCATGATTGTCTTCTTTTACAGGGTCATCATCAACAGTTACGGAAGTATTGTTGAACAAATTATAGATGTTTGATGTTTAACGTTAATAGTTAACTGACCTTTGACCTTTCCAGACATGGTGTCAATCGATTGTGACCTATATAAACCGAGATCCAAGATGACTGCACGCACTTCAGCAACTTTCACCTACAAAATTGATTCAAAAGAACAGACATTTAAAATGAAAGCGTATCAAAATTTGCTTCGTATCCACTTATTCATCATTTTGGTGAGCCCCCGATGTTATCCGCATTTTACCATCCTTACCCGGGCCTGTGATGACGTGTTATTGTATTTATGTCTGTTGCTACATTTGTAAAATATTGTACCCCTCAGATATCAAATATATTTTACATTTCAACAACATATAGTGGAAATGTAGACATTTTAGATTGCAGTAAAGCATTTCATTCAGAAGAGGAAAATAGTGCCAATGGCATCGTAGCACAACTGCAGTTTCTAAAAATAGTTTACACACATGCTAGGTACATGTATAGGTGTTCATTTGCTGAATGACTATCCAGTTGCCTATCCAACCCTGTTGTTATCTTTGCCATATACGCGATCATTTGGCTGTTGCTATGGGTGTGGTCATGTATGTTGCTAGACATATTTGCATACATTTTTTTTAATGTTCGTTCACTTGTCTATGAATCCCGATGTTGTCTTTGCAATATACCTGATCATTTGACTGTTGCTATGGGCATAGTCCCGTTGCTAGGTATGTTTGCATACATGTTTTGAATGTTTGTTCGCTTGTCTAAGAATCCCTGTTGTTATCTTTGTGAAATACACCATCGTTTGGCCGTTGCTACAGGTGTGGTCATGGTTGCTAGGGGTATTTGCATATTTTTTTGAATGTTTACCGGATGATGTTGTTATTTGACCAAAATATACTGCCGTTTGGTTGTTGCTAAGGGCGTGGTCATGGTTGCTAGGTCCAATTCTGTCAAAATATTTTGAAGAAAATCTGCAAAATAACACTTCTAGAAACATCTCACTAAGTTTCAGTCTCATTGACCAAGTACGTTTTGAGATATAGGTTACACACACACACATACACACACGCACGCACACACACACACACACACACACACACACATAGATAGATAGATAGATAGATAGATAGATAGATAGATAGATAGATAGATAGACGGACAAACAGACACATAAACAAACAAAGAAACAGGCAGACAGACAGACAGACAGACAGACAGACAGACAGACAGACAGACAGACAGACAGACAGACAGACGGACAAAGAAACAAATAGACAAGACAGACAGACAGACAGACAAACAAATAAACAAACAAACAAACAGGCAGACAGACAGACAGACAGACAGACGGACAAACAAACAAATAGACAGGACAGACAGACAGACAGACAGACAGACAGACACTTTGTCATGCCTATCTCTACTGAACCTTATCAGCTGAGTTGTGCTAAAAATTGATCAATTTACACGTATTATCATGTCACGACTTGAGTCATATTTGTATGTGTGCGTGTGTCATACTTATCTAGGTCACTGCGCCATTTCAGAGCGTTTGCATGGTGTACAATTATGCAACAGAATTTGCACGGCTTTGTTACACATATTTGTCGCCGACTCGTGAAAGGAGGTTGTCTATGATATGTTACAGATCAACAAAAAGATTAGTTCAAACGTGATAGATCTATTAACATTGTGTAGGGCCTACACCAACCTATTAAGGTCACTACACTAGCACTGCGGACACAACTTGGCACTGCATAGACACGCTACCGCAATTGTTAGCTATATACATTGACCCATGCTATCCAGTTTCACTTCCAGTTGTGAATGAATGAACGTAACATATTAGTCCTGCTTGCAGACGGTGTACGGGTACGCGGGTCTAGATTACTGACATGACCCCGGAGAAGGAAGGGACGACTTAAGTACTCCGTATGCAAGCAGGACTAATAATGTATAGACCTTTATTTGAGAGTGATGAATATCAGTTATATAACCTCGAGGTTATCGTTACATTCATATACATGTAGACCTGCCAGCAGGAAAGGTTGTGAAAACGCTCATCGACCAATACGTTCATGGTACATAGATTCCGTTGCGCGTTGTGTACGAGTCATGTGTATAGCGAATTCTCTATAGTGGTCTCTCAGGTTTTATAAACAGTTCGTTAATTACAAAATCTAAGCTACTTACTTGAATGAAGTTAGATGAATCGAAGCTCGCTCCAGGTTGAATGAGCTCTCGGGGAGACAACTGCTATTTATCTAAGTCGTTTCGTCAACTTACCACACGGATATCAATATGAATAGAGGAGTGATACCCCTGTCTATGGTGCGTCATATATGTTCTATTTTCCCTGTGTACCTCCACATTATCAGTCAAGTCGATCGCCATATAAGGAATTAGTCATGAATATTAAGTAGTACGTTCTACTCTTCATTTTAACCAATCAGCGTCACAGAAAGTTTGGGTCATAGGTTATGCAAATAGGCGCGCTTACTTTTGTTTTTCTTATCGTCTGCTGAACCAGAGCAAAACCACAACAAAGTTTTAATCACGATGCCGAAAGTCATCATCAGAAACGTAATTGCTGTGGGAATGCACCATTATTCGGGGGAACTAACGCCAGGGAGAGGATACAACATCATCCATGAACTGAATAACGTGCATGATCCGAATGCTTGCGGTATCGTCGAGAATGGAATGGAACAACATCAAAAAGTACTCGGCCATTTGAAGAGAGACGCTGCTCAGTTACTAGCAAAAGTGATTGATGCACGTCTAGCTTCAAATGGACGGTATTATTTGAAGCCAAAGGGCCGTTGTTTCTTCCATTCTCGGCGGTATGGTAAAGTTCAGATGTGTACGGCCGGCTTCATGGTGAAGACAGAGGACGTCACTCGGGCAAAGGACATAGTCCTGAACCAGAGTTTTCCTGTCTTGTTCCCCTAGACACCAAACCAAATCAAAACGGCCCTTTTCAGGGCCACACATCCTCCAAAAAGAGAACTACCGTAATCAATGCGTGATGTATGTGTGTGTGTGTGTGTGTGTGTGTGTGTGTGTGTGTGTGTGTGTATGTATGTGTAGAAATGTGAATTACATGGTTTCATGGTGTTATGAAAGCTGTTCTGTGCACTTTCACAAAATGTTAACTTAGTGTAGAGTTCGAAGTTTGAATTTTGATTTGAATACATCACAGGTAGGTAAACTACACAGATTACCGTCACCAGTGTGCTATTGAGTAAACGCTGATTAGGATACAACACATATGTTTATAGTATTACGTTATCGTTGTGACATACAGAGACTATACTGTAGCTAGTTCGTGTTTGCTGATGTCGTTGGTTTTGGCGTGGAGGGGGGGGGGGCAATCATCACTTGTTTGACAGATCATTACGTACATGTTTGTGACTTCAGGCAAACCTTGGTCACGTGATGTATTTCTATGATTCAATGGTTGGTTATGTGTGTAAAATTAAGGTGGGTGTGTTAATGATGATTTCTAATTTAACAAGAGATATGCTTTGGTCTTTCAACTTACAGCTGTTTCTAAAACAAATCCGAAGCACTACTTGGCAATATACTTAATTTGCAAAACATGTCATTGTACTTTTGATACCCCTATTATGTTGATTGATATAACTTTTGTCACAGACTACTTTATTTCTCACTTGTTTGGTGTGATGGGATCATCATCACTTTTCTAACATGATATCAAAAAGACAAACAATAAATTGTCTTTTTTGATGTCACTTGCACAATATATTACTCGTGTCACTTATTTCATTAATTCAATATTTTATCTCTTATCTGAGAAAACGAGAAATACTAGCAAGGACACTGTAATTGATGTCTTAATTTCTTTTTACACATACTCCTTGTTTGTAGTGTTAAGACCTTCAACTGTTTATATACACAGTTGTCACAATTAACTACTGGTTTGTCATTATTTACTATTTTGGGGAATGGAGTTTGGGCTAAATAGGTATTGATGGGTAGATGGTTGAGTGGTAAGGGATGGTTAGATGGACAATTGGGCGTTATTTCTAGTCAAACTTGCAATCAAATTATGTCTAAGCAAGCATGTATCTATAAGGGAATGAAAATGATAGACGATGAATTATGATATACAATGAATTTTATTTTCAAATAAAACTTCTGAATTGAAACATTTACAAGTATTACATATAATACATACATACATACATACATACATACATACATACATACATACATACATACATACATACAATACATAGTATGAACATGTATGTAAGCCTTCAGTAGGAGTGCTGTAAGGTACTACCAGAATCAGTTGGATATATAAAAACTCCAAAAATGTGTGAAACAAGCTACAGATAAAAAACAACTGACTCCTTACTGAATATGCTATCTACTCAACCAATTACTTGAATAGATGTATTGTGTGCATGCATGCATGTGTGTGTGTATGTGTGTGTGTGTGTGTGTGTGTGTATGTGTGTTTTATAAAAAACACATGTATGCATCATTACCATTAATAACTGGACAATTTCAATTTGAAATTTTACATGAAATGTCAATTTGCCCCCATGCTTATTTGTTGTCTACAAATATAAAATGGACAGAAAATGTTAAAAACAATCCAATTATTTTAATAATGGTATTTCAGACCTACACCAACAACAAAATTATTCAACACAGTGTCATGTGTTAATTTGTACTACAGTGACATTTGTCTTGTTTTGACTTTGGTATATTTGTATAAAGATGTAGAGAGCAACTTGACAGTTCATTATTTCTATGAATTAATTACTCCAAATCAGCCATGTTTAGATTTATGATTCGTATATGAAAGGTGGAACCCCAAACACCATACCTGAAAAAGACAATGCAAAAATGTTATTGCTGAGATAAACAGTGAAACTTACATCTAGCATTAAATATTATAGAAACCAACTCTAATGTAATCTAAATTTAATTTTTCTACTTTAATCTTTTAAACTATCAGAGTCTATACATATATATTTGAAATCATGAAAAGATACACTTCACATTGTAGCATCAAAATAGTTACATTTTCACTGGATAATTTTAATCTTCACTTTAACAAATATTTGTCTCACTTGTCATCCTCAGAAATACCATCTACATTACCATCACTTTCCCCCACTTCATTAATTATTGCATCCTGGATTTCTGTGACAGGTTTTAACCATGTTGATTTAACAACCCTACTTTTACTCAGTCTAGTTACTTTACTATCCCACTCTATTCTTCTTTCTGGAGACATCACTGACAAGTAGGATTGCATTTCACACTTTAATTGTGCCACAGATTTAGATTCTAGTTTGTTATATTTTGCCCTTTCTTCTTTAGTAACAAAAATTACAGGGACGTGTTCTCTTCTCTGAGGGAACTTAGAGGCCCATAGATACTGAGTGACAAATCTCATTCTTCTCATACCTGCCTCGCTATTAAAATCTAGCAAACCAATGTCAAGATCCTCCCCATGAATATTGGTAATTGTTCTACCTGGGTTAGGTGTAAGATATGCCTTGGACCTTAACACCACTTTGAAGTTAACAAGATCGTTTTCATATGGAGGAAGATTGCGATCAAATGAATTGTCAACTCTCATTCCTAGTGCCATCAATGTGGTGTTACGGAGACATACAAGACTGTGATGGTTGCGAATGACCCTTTCCCACTTAGTATAGTCAGGAGTCCCCACTATCCATGATTTGATTGATTTATTATATTCTTCAAGGACAAAGTCCAAACCCTGGTGTTTATTTGGCTTTCCAGATCTAGAAACAGATTCATATTGTTCTAATACCTCCCTTAGGGCCTCTGGCCAACACAATCTATCATACTCATCCCATGACTCTATTTCCTGGTATTTTGGGTGACAACGTCCAAACCAAACTGGAGAAAATAATTGTCTCCCTGCTCTGAAAAGTTTAGTATCATTGTTTCGGACCCCCTTCCTGAACAAATGAATTCCAAGGCAATGTTGCAGCATTGTTGTCCAAACAAACTGTATCGTTTCATCACTACTTTTGTTTCTTATCCATTCCAAAAGTCATAAGGTGATGGAACTTGAGACTCACACGTATATGGCCAAAGTAACTCTTGATAGATAGCTTCATGGAATTTACAGAAATTATCAAAACTTTGATGGTGGTCCCCACATCTCTTAAAGAAAAGCTGAGCCTTCTCAGTCACAAAACCCTGTGTCTTCCCAAACTCTGAATAGATAATTTCCCAATACATTTCTGCAAAAGATCTTATCATATTCATTTCTTCATGACCTGGACCAGTGCGAAGAACCACCCAATCAAACTCATCCCCATACTTATGAATAGCTTATTCTTATGATGTGCTGGGGTAAGCCATCACATCTTACAATGGTCCATTCCCTCTTTCCTTTACCGTTGCAGTATTTATGAATCCCTGCATGTTTCCCTATTGCCCTAAGAATTATTACAATAGCTTCCAGAGAAGATGGGTTTACAAACATAGGGTCTACAAGACTAATATTGGCCTTCCTAACTTGGTTAAGTACATTTTCAGTGTCTGGGGATTTTCCTTCATATTTCATTACTACCCGTTGGGTACCTCCCTCATTAGTCACTGTGTGGCCAGTATACTCATGAAATAAAATTGTATTATCATCACAAGTGCTTTTTGTCCTGTATGTCTTTGTATCCACACCTTTTTTACTCTTTCTTTTCAAACCAAAGTTACCACAATTTACACATTTAATTCTATTTTCAACCTTTGGATGGCTGTGATTACATACACTACAGATGTCAGTGGCATTACTTAATTACACAATTTACACATTTAATTCTAATTTAACTGATTCACTATTCCCTATTAAACCAATCCCACTTTCTGTCTGTTTAGCTGTTATTGCATTTATAAATGCGACAACAACAGGATTTCTAGAATTTATGTGACTGACTAAATTGACATCTATTAGATTATCTAAGCTCCTTCTATCTTTATCCCTGGTCAGTTTTGTTGTTTCTTCATAGGCATTCTTATTTTCTATGAAACCTATTTGTTTGACTGCCTCAATCCTCTGTTTTTGTGTTTCATACATATTGTCTAATTTCTTTTGTAATTCATCCTTGTCATCTTCTAGTTTATTTTTATCTTCTAACAGGTCCTTATTTTCATTTCTAAGAGTAGTCACTTCTTCACTTAACTCATCTACATCCTGTATTAGGGACTTTACCTGATCTTTCAGCTCACTAATTAGTTGCTGGTATTCGCCTACAACATCAAGGTTGTACATGTTAGCATATTCTGGTATCTGAAATAAGTGTAAAATACAAAACTGTTAAATCTCTAGAAGTTGCATACTTTCATTTCATTTAATGACTCTTAGTTACTATGTCACAACTACCTACATGGCAGACATGAATGGAACATACAATATAGCTTGGTATCATTGCCTGTAGTACTGTGTACACCAAAATGTATGATGTTATTGAATCGGTCTACTGACTATGTGCTACATGTTACATGTGTTACAGGTTACATGTTCAAGTGATGGAAAATTGGTATATTCATGTCATTTTTATGTCATGTAATCGCTTTCATATCAGTGTATCTTTCGCTCATGTATACATTGGAACTAATTACATAAACCAGTCCTTCAAGATTATACATGTATGTATGTATGTATGTATGTATGTATGTATGTATGTATGTATGTAATGAAAAATGAGGAGAGACAAGTGAGACATATAGGGATGTAGGAGTCGAACCCACATCCCCTGAATACGAACAAGCGTGATCCTGCCAACTGAGCTTACTCGTTAAAATAAAATATGCAATGTACAGCAGTAACTGTGACTTGCCTTTGTTTCAGGACAAAGTGTACCACCTCTTGCTGCTTCAGAAATACGACAGTTGTATCTGCAACACCATTATACTTAAAAAAAAAAAATTCATTGAATTTGTTAATATCATGATGTTACAAATACATGCATATTATATCAGCCATCCATAATAATGAAGTACACAATGTACATCGTCAATCATAAATGCAGTACTTAAAAACACTACATAGATTTCATTTATTCAATTTTACAATTATAAGAACAACATATAATACTGTTGTGAACATGTTCAGCAAATGTGTACTGTATCATGTAAATTTCGTATAATTTTAAAATTTTTACCATTGCCAATAAAGTAACATATTAAATAATATGCAACACAAATAGCATCTTACCTTTGTGTGACTATCAATTGGAGTTACCGTAGCTATAGCTTGGTTTTGGAGTGTTGTACGAGTAATATGACCTGGGATAGATGAACATCCTTTGCTTGGACACTAAATAAATCATACAGCAAAAATCAACCCATGAATTAGGAATTTAGTGAGAATCAAGAAATATATATGCACTCTATGGATAATTGGATACTGGAAGTATGGGATTAGTGAAATTAACAATTACTGCTAGTTGGGTATTAGTATTTTAAAACAAAAGTACTAGTAACTCATTTCAAATCTAAATATTCGTTTTGGGGTGTTATGCACTCCCACACACATGTACATAGTCATTGTTATTCAAAAGTCTACTGAAAAATCAAGGATGGATCATTTTCTATTAGAGTATAATGTTTTTTCTACATGTTGCTGTATCTGTGTTGATATAACTGTATACATGGATTGTGTATACAAGTGTATTAGCAGATCTTATTTTATCAACATTTCACTGTTTATAATTAAAACACTAATATATCGTTTGGTACATATTCTTAGATAATACAAACTGATAAGTATACATACTTATATCAACAGACCAGTTACATCACTCATACTGTGAAAACATCTCTGAGAAGATGTACAGAAATGTACAGACCATGTAACTGCATTTGTACATGAAATTTTTCAAACAGATCACAATAGTCATAATTTTACATCTAATATGCTAGCTGTCACATGTCTATTAGTACAGCTATGAAATCTTACCAGATTTATAGACCCTATATAACATCACTTTTTTCACATACCCTGTTTTAGGAGGTGCAGGAGGTCTGTTACAGGCATGTCCTGTAATCTACATGTGGATTTCTAGCTGTTTATATAATGTAAACGGCCTGACCTTACTTAGCCAATTATATCATGACTAACCTGTGACTGTGTAATATCATGAATATAGTCGATGTCTATACATGTAGCTGGAGATTCTTCATGGGTCTCCTTTCGTTTGCGATCAGCCTGTGAAGAAAGCAATTCCAAATATCACACAAATGAAATACACAAAATAGTACATACCACTCGTAGGTGTGTCACCCCGCGTCTCCAATTATTAAACGAGTCGTCAAACAACTACAAATGTAGTGATCATCAATAAAGTTTTTACACTTGCTAACTATACACTGACTGTCAACATAAGTCTATAGAACTATAATACATATTTGATTTACTGTTACACGAGCAAATCATCATTACAAAAAAAGCTCCTACGAATATAGAAGTAAACTTAGTTTGCTCAGCTGCATCGAATCTCGTCCTGCTTGCAGACTTGAAAGTCGAGATTCAATGCTGACATTGTCCCTTTCGTTCTCAGCTCCGTGTTTAGAGACATTGAATTTGTTAGTCCTGCAACCGGAATAAGTCGGGACTCAATTCTGACAGTGTCTGTAATGTTTCTTGTCAGTGTTCACAATTATTACAAGCAGGACTACATTTGTTATTTGTCAGAGTTGTGTCCCGTCCACGGTCGTCAAACAGGACTGCTCCGGATCCCGCACGAGACGAGGCTCGGTCAGTACAAAGAAAATTTCTGACTACATGTATGTTACAACACAGAGACAGACTGCAAATTGCAAGTGGGATCCAGATATCAACTGTATCAACATATTATCAGTTCACAACAAAGGCTATGTCGTTCAGCAACTTGGAAGCACAAGGTCATCGGTCAAACGTGAGAGGTCATTATATACATCGCCCTCAGAGTTATAAAAAACAACCTCTTTTGTACATACCTGAACTTTCCGCTCCGCAACATTATTGAAGTGCTGCGTAAATTCCCGTCGCATTGCAGCCATACGAAGGCAGTTGGTGCAGATACTAGCTGTCCTGTGAACTCCAAGTCTAGCGAAGGCATTGCGAAAGTCCTTCCGTACATATTTCGCTATTTCAACCCCGGTTTTCTCACGCTCAGAACCTCTATTCCACCTTTCATGGAACGGGTTTTTACATTTCTTCTGTGGGCCATGGCCAACAAACACAACGATCACAATAATGCTAATTAAAAATAAAAAGGCTAAAATAATTGCTGCAAGGCTTGACAAAGATTGATGCGTTTGCATTGTTGAACCTTATCTTTAAAAGTGTCGTCTGCTATTGTAAGCTCGAGCTCAGTGACTATCATTTCATCGATCGGGAGCGTTAACTGTCAATCATTTGTCAATTGACCAATAAGATGTAGGAGAATATTTTGTGTACATATTGTAATTTTCTCTCAATATTTGTAATTTCTACAATTGTTTTTGTATGGTAATGTCAATAATCACGTTATTTACATGCTTCATAGAACACTGAATATTATTTTACAGCTGTGATTGGTTAAATTAAAGACATCTCCCTAGGAACGATTCGATCATAAATATTCATATATGCAAAATAGCATGACTATATATGGCGATCTTGTAGACTGATTATATAGTATGCGGTTCCATTGTAATGGAACCGAAGAGTATCCTCGAATTAGAATCTGTGACGGTTATTAGTCCGTTTCAGGATCTTGAATTTAAGGCAGACCAAGGCGCATTGAATGAATAAAAGTTATTGAAAAAACATAAAACTGTTGAAATTCTCACTCGGGAGGAAACTTGTATTCATTGGTAGTTTCTACGAGTGACCCTGAAATTACCATGATTGACATGTGATTGAATCATTTGTTGTTGTATACTATATCATGTATATGTATAAACGGTGACCCTGTGCATGATACACAAAGTCGAGAAGGGGTGTCTTCAGAGTTTAGTGAACATTCGGGTTCAAATCATTATTTAAACTATTACTGTCATTTTGCAAAAGACTAGGATCATCATAGCATTAGACTACGTGATCCATTGTGACCACCGATTTATGTACCCAATCATATGAAAACACAGACTCTCTCACAGTCCTCAGAGCTTCACATGAATGGCTAAAACTTGGATTGTTTTGTATGTACCGGTATCTAATGCTTCGCCTAACACATCAACAAAAGACTAGCCCTATGTGATCGATGAGGGCGCACAGTACAGGGATACTGGGATACTAGTATGTGCCTGTCTGTCTGTACAATTATGCAGTAGGTACATACAAAACCGTCACCCAAGTTTTAGCTATTTATGCAAAGCTTCGAGGAATGTGAGAGAGTCTAATGAAAACAGTGCTCTGTACGAACGCCTCTTTTGAAATTAATTTGCATATGGCCTTGGAAAATAGTTAGTGACAAAGAGATAAATCAAGAATACTGGCCTGTACGATAAACAATGTCAAAGATCACCACCAAAGTTCATGCTCCCCTTTTCAGAATACAGTATTCTGTTCATGCAAATAAAAAAGTACGCTCTGAAGATTATCGCATGTACAAAGTACCATATTTCTACCATCAACTATAATTATTGATGCAATTCTAGTTTCTTTGATGGTGTTGTTGTTATTATTATTGTTTTAAATAAGTTTATATTTTATTTATTCAAAAGGAAAGGAAAGAAAAATATAGTACAAAATAGGCAAATGACACTGAGAAAAGGGAAAGAAAGGGGATAACTTAGTTTCTTTGTTTATGATTACCAACAAGTTGCCAGCATATACAAAACCCAGGGCCATGGTCAAATAGGGAACTTGCAATCCAGACTGAGCATGCTC
Organism: Glandiceps talaboti; assembly: GCF_964340395.1. Taxonomy (NCBI): domain Eukaryota; kingdom Metazoa; phylum Hemichordata; class Enteropneusta; family Spengelidae; genus Glandiceps; species Glandiceps talaboti. Next base: position 26,070,724 of record NC_135551.1, on the reverse strand, counting down.
AGACGCAAAGGACTATGGGATTATCTGTGGTTATCATAATACCTAAACTGGAGCTGCGATAAAATAAACCTCCCACACTGGTCAGGGTAACTATGAATTAATTATTTGTGGTTACACACAATGTAACAATATTGTTTATAATACTAATCGATTAGTATTTATTATCACATTTCCCATGATGCAACATTCAACATGGCGGGTTTGCAAGTTCCATATTGCCACGGCTGTACATCTCTGATATCAGCTCTATCGGTAAATGTTGCCAAACATATACATGTAATTCAACAGGAATAATATAATATTCGGGGGCACAGTTATTTCAAGAGCAATGAAATTCAATGCCGACGAAATAAATTCCGAAATGTGGTATATTTTAAACATTCAACTATTCATATAATAAATTTTGAACATTTCCAAAACATCAAAAAACAAAAAAGTCACTCGAGTCAAATAAACACAATTTTATTGTCAATGAGTTGATTTCTCTATCCCCTATAGTTCGTTTGCAGCAATGATTCATAATGGTTCCTATCAATTCATTCAAAATATGCATAAATTATCCCCTATATTATATGAACTAAAATCACAAATACATGTTACAAACAGTTCCATTGACGCTTCTATATATAGTATATTCAAAGAAATACAATTGTCGACTGGTTCAATTATAATTGATGTTGCGTAGAGTGTACTTTTAGACAAACCATCCTGGTTGTAAGAAGGCATTCGCTGGTGCCATCACTATGAAAAACTAAATTTCCACTTGGAATTTATTTTCACTGTTTTCCCTGATGTGGTTTTCCGCCAAAATAAAATTTCTTGAAAATACAGCTTATTGAGAGATACCACACATACCTTTCTAAATCAGTAAAAAAAATAGTACTGTTGCAGAAAAACAACTAATTTCTCCTTTTATGAAAATCAAATCACTTGAAAAGTTAGTATTTGACAATATACTGTTCAGGCTATGGGTTTCCTTTAATCAATCAACTTGATTTAAGACTCTCCTATTTCACCCAAAGTATGATATAGATTCATGCTTTCTTTCGCGACATCTTTCTTCACTTTGGAGTCGCTTCCGTAAACGTAGTGCTTGGACATGTTGGGCAAGTATCGGCAACCTTCGGGGGATCGGCCGAGGGACTCGGCCAATGCTCGGGTGTAGTGGGCGCGATTGCCGCAACACACACCAACAAACTGAAAACCAAGCTCTTTACACTGTGCGCCAAATTCTTTGAAGTCATCACGAGAACAGTAAAAGATATCGGTATCGCATGGAAACACTTTCTTCCCTGGTACATAGAAAAAAATAAAAAAACATCACAATAATGGATCGATCGGAGCAGTAAAAAAAGCAAGAACACGGAAGGAGAGAGAGAGAGAGAGAGAGAGAGAGAGAGAGAGAGAGAGAGAGAGACAGACAGACAGACAGACAGACAGACAGACAGACAGACAGACAGACAGACAGACAGACAGACATAGACAGACAGACAGACTGACAGACAGACAGGCAGACAGACAGACAGACACAGACAGACAGACACAGACAGACAGACAGACAGACAGACAGACAGACAGACAGACAGACAGACAGACAGACACATACACACACACACAGCGAGAGACAGAGACACCGAGACAGAGACAGAGACAGAGAGCTATAGCACATGGACATACCATGGAAAACTCTAATGTCTGTTTTGAACATAATGCGATCAACGATATAGTAACACATGTATTGTACCTGTTTTAGGATCTGTCAACATGAAGAAAGTTGGTTCCTTGTCTGTTGTTCTGAAAGGTACAGGAATAGCAGCCAGAGGTCCCTAGAATTCAAACAAAACTTGATTTATTGCCTTTGATCAGCATTTTGATTTGACCTTTCTTTTAAAATCACTATAAGTCATCCAGGTATAGAAATGCTAACCAAGTACCCATATGATTCAAACGAAGTTTGTTCTTTGCACTACACAGTGTGGTTGTCACATTTTATAATTCTTATATGGTAATAGAATACAGTAATTAATTGTCTCTAAGGTATAAAGTGGTCTAGTGGTCTAGTACTGTATACTAATCATATGGTAGTACACTAATGAAAATTCTTACTCACAAAGTCAAACAATTTCTTAGAAGCGAATCCCAAATTTTTGCCGACATCTCGTCAGCATCGTCATCAATCATTTTGATGTTTTAGACAATCCATAGTATGATTATGATAATGTTTGTGATTGTGATTATGATTATGATAATGATTGTGATTGTGATTATGATTGTGATTATGATTGTGATTGTGATTATGATTGTGATTTTGATTATGATTGTGATTGTGATTTTGATTATGATTGTGATTATGATTATGATTGTGATTTTGATTGATTGTGATTATGATTATGATTATGATTGTGATTTTGATTATGATTGTGATTGTGATTTTGATTATGATTGTGATTATGATTATGATTGTGATTGTGATTATGATTGTGATTGTGATTATGATTGTGATTGTGATTGTGATTATGATTGTGATTATGATTGTGATTATGATTGTGATTATGATTGTGATTGTGATTATGATTGTGATTATTATTGTGATTATGATTGTGATTATGATTGTGATTGTGATTATGATTGTGATTATGATTGTGATTGTGATTATGATTGTGATTATTATTGTGATTATGATTGTGATTATGATTGTGATTGTGATTATGATTATGATTATGATTGTGATTGTGATTATGATTGTGATTGTGATTACGATTGTGATTATGATTGTGATTATGATTATGATTGATTATAATTGTGATTATTGTGATTATGATTATGATTGTGATTATGATTGTGATTGTGATTAAGATTATGATTGTGATTGTGACTGTGATTATGATTGTGATTATGATTATTATTGTGATTATGATTGTGATTATGATTGTGATTATGATTATGATTGTGACTATGATTGTGATTATGATTGTGATTATGATTGTGATTATGATTGTGATTATGATTGTGATTGTGATTATGATTGTGATTATGATTGTGATTGTGATTGTGATTGTGATTATGATTATGATTGTGATTATGATTGTGATTGTGATTATGATTATGATTGTGATTGTGATTGTGATTATGATTGTGATTATGATTGTGATTATGATTATGATTGTGATTATGATTATGATTGTGATTATGATTATTATTGTGATTATGATTGTGATTATGATTGTGATTATGATTATGATTGTGATTATGATTATGATTGTGATTATGATTATTATTGTGATTATGATTGTGATTATGATTGTGATTATGATTATGATTATGATTGTGATTATGATTGTGATTATGATTGTGATTGTGATTATGATTGTGATTATGATTGTGATTGTGATTGTGATTATGATTGTGATTGTGATTGTGATTATGATTGTGATTGTGATTGTGATTATGATTGTGATTGTGATTATGATTGTGATTATGATTGTGATTATGATTATGATTGTGATTATGATTATGATTGTGACTGTGATTGTGATTGTGATTATGATTATGATTGTGACTGTGATTGTGATTGTGATTACGATTGTGATTATGATTGTGATTGTGATTGTGATTATGATTGTGATTGTGATTATGATTGTGATTATGATTATGATTGTCATTGTGATTATGATTGTGATTGTGATTGTGATTGTGATTATGATTGTGATTTTGATTGTGATTGTGATTGTGATTGTGATTGTGATTGTGATTGTGATTGTGATTAAGTTTGTGATTGTGATTGTGATTATGATTATGATTGTCATTGTGATTATGATTGTGATTGTGATTATGATTATGATTGTGACTGTGATTGTGATTAAGTTTGTGATTATGATTATGATTGTGATTATGATTGTGATTATTATTGTGATTATGATTAAGATTGTGATTATGATTGTGATTATGATTGTGATTATTATTGTGATTGTGATTAAGTTTGTGATTATGATTATGATTGTGATTATGATTGTGATTATGATTAAGATTGTGATTGTGATTGTGATTATGATTATGATTATGATTGATTATGATTGTGATTATGATTATGATTGTGATTGTGATTATGATTATGATTATGATTATGATTGATTATGATTGTGATTGTGATTGTGATTGTGATTGTGATTATGATTATGATTGTGATTATGATTGTGATTATGATTATGATTGTGACTGTGATTATGATTGTGATTGTGATTATGATTGTGATTGTGATTATGATTGTGATTATGATTATGATTGTGATTGTGATTATGATTGTGATTGTGATTATGATTGTGATTGTGATTATGATTGTGATTATGATTATGATTGATTATGATTGTGATTATTATTGTGATTATGATTGTGATTATGATTGTGATTGTGATTATGATTGTGATTATGATTATGATTGTGATTGTGATTATGATTGATTATGATTGTGATTATTATTGTGATTGTGATTATGATTGTGATTATGATTATGATTGATTATGATTGTGATTATTATTGTGATTATGATTGTGATTATGATTGTGATTGTGATTGTGATTGTGATTAAGATTGTGATTATGATTATGATTGTGATTGTGATTATGATTGTGATTATGATTTTGATTATGATTATGATTATGATTATGATTGATTATGATTATGATTGTGATTATTATTGTGATTATGATTATGATTGTGATTATGTTTGTGATTGTGACTGTGATTGTGATTGAGATTATGATTGTGATTGTGATTGTGATTATGATTGTGATTATGATTTTGATTATGATTATGATTATGATTGTGATTGTGATTGTGATTGTGATTATGATTATGATTATGATTATGGTCGAACTTAAATCGAACATCTGATTGAATCCGTTGTCATTGTTGCTTATTTTGCGAAATCATATTTTCACAGTAAATGACTAACTGCAAAATATACATAAAAGTATTTTATATAACTTTAAACATTCAAAAATGTGAAAATATTTATAATATGACATGTAGTGATTTGACCATACTTACTGGACAAACTTTCTTTAACTCTTTCATCAACGGTAGCATCGTCTGAGGACCACGACCACAATTCAAACCAACAACATCGGCTCCAGCTTCTTTCAGTTTTCTACATGCCTCTGTGAGTAGCACCATATCTCCAGTTAAAGCTTGACCGTTCTTTGTTGGAACTACGAATGGAGCCATTGTCACTACCACTGGCAGACCTGTGGCATACAACAAATCACAGAATTGTATTTGACAAAATGTTGAAATATTGCCACATCACATCACATCACATCACATCACATCACATCATATCACACGATACCACACCACGCCACACCACACCACACCTCATCACATCACATCACATCTCATCATATCATATCACATCACATCACATCACATCATATAAGTACATGAGACGAGATTACAACTTGTATTTTCTTTTTCAAGATAGTGAGAAAATGACACGTGTGGACGTTACGTGGTGTGTAACACACCATAGTCTGACTACTCCCATACCACATCTACTGTAAATTGATAAAACCGTTTGAATTTTGTGACAAACATTTTTTCATCTATCATTTTTGCTTCTGATAATCGTAATCCAACATTAACAATCAACCTGATTGCAAAATTATTAGAAAAGGGGGTCATTGCTCACAGAGAAACCATCTCTGAAATTGTCTATGGGCGTTCAAGCTCATGTTAATTATATGCTATATACATTCCTTATATAGCACATACCAGCTGTTATGCACAGATAATTAAACATGTGTCATAGATGTGTGGATGTTCTTACCTTTACCATACTGTTTCACAGCATCTAAAGCCAACATAGCCTCCCCAAAGTACGTATAAGTCTCAGCTAGAATGAAGTCGGCGCCACCTTCAACAGCCCACTCAACCTGTTCCTGTGTTGGTATTCAAATTAAATGGTGTAGAAATGAGAACTTGAACATTTTATTACGATAACATGTTTACTCAATATTCTTCTTGGGGATTTTACAGCTGTGAACTCGCTTCCAAGCTGACAATATAACATTATTACACTCTACATTGTCGTCAAAAATTAGATTTTTTTCTCTAAGGTCACATTTCTGTCCTGAAAACCCCCGGCCGCCTTCTTGAAAATCTTGATACCCGAGGGTATCACTTAGCTTACAATCGTGTCATAATTATATAATTTGTAAGTATTGATTTTAATACCCGGATGCAGATTTGGAAGACTATCCTTCTGACCAGGATTATAGCATAGCCAAAGTCTCATGATACGGTGCTTTTATATACGAGCATGCGCAGTTTGAAGAACAAGATGGTTATTGGCCTACAATTACACTGCCACGATTTCATTTGATATTTCTTGTAATTCATTCTTGGTGTTCTAATTCACTTACCTTAAACATAGCTTTGATGTCTTCAATTCTTTCCGGATTATCAGCATTGTATACATTTGTATTACAAATGTTTCCCACCATTAAGGTGTTAGTTTCGTCTGCGACTTCACGGGCAAGTTGTAACGCCTTCCTGTTTATTTCCTCGACCCTGTCGACTTCACCAATCACAGATAATTTCGCCCGATGACAGTAATACTAGTAAATTTCAGACAAGACACAATGAGATATGGATTATGTCAATCTCGTCTAACTTGTTGGCAATATAATAAATCTTTTTTTTTAAATTTATTTATACTGGATAGTTCTTTAAGTATATAAACACTTATCTCCCATGAAGTCCAGTTATAGGGCCATCCCATATGGGATCAGTGTTAATATATGACAGAAAGGTTCCGATATGTGAAGGTAATGAGTTTTTATACTAAAAATCCCATTCTAAAATAATATTGTATGCTAATAATATCTTTTTTGACTAGTCAAGTGGTCATGGCACCACTGTTATACTTTTTACAGAACATTAATGCGGACGCTTTATTTCTCTCTAGAGGGCAGACCAACTCCTCTGTTATATTAGACTTGACTTTCTTTCAAAACTTGTCCTCAATTTAAATGACATTTACGAAAATAATGAAGCTAGAGTATGAATTAAAAGCAGTCAAAGAACGAATACAAAAATAGAAATCAAAGTATCGATCTTCAGGATCTATGATAAACGGTTATCTTACAGTAAATGCCAGGACTACATCGCTGCCAGCATGTACAAATTCTCGGTGGCATGCTTTTACGAGTTCCGGATGTTCAAGCACAACCATTGGTATACCAGTCCCAAGTTGCAAATAACAATTCCTTTCAAAATAGAAACTGTAACCTTCAGCACATATTACGTCCTCTCCGTCCTTCAGACGTTCTAGGAGACCTGCAAAGAGTATTTATTTATTTTCTATTTGTCTGTTTGTTTGTTTGTCTGTCTGTCTGTCTGTCTGTCTGTCTGTTTGTCTCTGTCTATTTGTCTGTCTGTCTGTCCGTCTATCTGTATCTATGTCTATCTATGTATGTATCTATCCATTCATCCATCCATCCATCCATCTATCCATCCATCCAGTCTTCCATCCATCCATCCATCCATCCATCCAATCTATCTATTCAATCTATCTATCCAATCTATCTATCTATCTATCTATCTATCTATCTATCTATCTATCTATCTATCTATCTATCCATCCATCCATCCATCCATCCATCCAATCTATCTATTCAATCTATCTATCCAATCTATCTATCTATCTATCTATTTATCTATCTATCTATCTATCTATCTATCTATCTATCTATCCATTCATCCATCCATCCATCCATCTATCCATCCATCCAGTCTTCCATCCATCCATCCATCCATCCATCCAATCTATCTATTCAATCTATCTATCCAATCTATCTATCTATCTATCTATCTATCTATCTATCTATCTATCTATCTATCTATCTATCTATCTATCTATCCATCTGTCCATCTGTCCATCTATCTTTCTACCTCTTTCAATACATTTCAATAATATATTGATATCTTCAAGCGTTCCTTTCCTCAAATTGCTCCTGTTGGAATAAAGACAATATGTTTGATATTGTCCTACTTTGTGAGGAACTGTTCATCAAGTTCCAATACAGAATTATTGCAAAACGTCCAGGAATTAATGTAAACTAATGAAAGAATTTGTTTGTTATTAAGAATCACCATACCTGAGACTTTAATATTCTGTTGTCGAGAAATTATTCTAGTCACCAACAATGTTTGTTTTTTTTTGGCTAGATGGAAATATCAGTTTTAATACTGTTCATTGGCTTACCGTTGTATTACATGGCAACTTTCACTAACTGCAACTGTGACAATTTTAATTTTCATCAAGCAACCAAAGACATGTTCGATAAAAACTGTTCAGTCACTTATAAAATACACAGAGACTGTCCCTGTTATAAGTGGTCATTTTATAGCAAATGTAGTGTCAGGTTTAAATCTTGAGCGAAAGTTCAATTTTAATTTCACCTGCATGTTACTTTGACTTGCACAATACCTATATATGGTAGAGCTCATTACCAAATAGGCACAGGCTAGGTCATGCATTTTCAGTCACAGCGATCGCCACGGATGATTTAACAGCATGTGTCTCAGAGTCATGAAAGTTTAAGCTTTTTATGCAAATTAAATTCAAAGTGTTTTGGTCGATGAAGGCACTGATTTTAGGGTATGTACTGTACAATTCCCCTCTGTATTATATGTACAGATACACACATAAGTTTATGATGATGCAACACATGGTGTACAATATTGAGGGTAAGTCATTCCATCTAACAAAACAGTTTCACAAATAACATGGTCCGGTTGCAGCTTTAAAGAAGACATTAAATATGTTTCGCCTCGTTTAGAATTGTTTCTGGATATTCTGTCTAAAGTGGTGCGACGACGCGATTTTTTTGTTTATTCTCAACAAGCGTACCTGTCACTAAATCTATTATTTATGACAGTTACTCTTCTTTTTAATTACTAATAGTATTTTAGTGTGTGTGTGTGTGTGTGTGTGTGTGTGTGTGTGTGTGTGTGTGTGCGTGCGTATGTGTGTGTGTGCATGTGTACGTGTGTGTGTGGGAGCCGGGGGGGCAGATGTCATTTGCTTGTTGATGATTGGCTCTGCTGTTGTAAATTTCAGACAGACAAAGTCGTTCGAAGGGCATTTATAAATGTCCATTGTGTGAGGAGAACATATATGGACCAGATATTTGTACGAACTCACCAAATGTACCTCACCGTCCGAACCCTTCGTGTCTCGAGGCGACGCCAACTGAAATGTGCGTACGCACACTCTGGATACCCACCTCGTTCCCAAATACCTATTTTGCAGCAAATTTGAAAGCTGAATCGCGTACCGCTGATAAATCGGACCGAGTGTACGCAGTGTTATAGGTAAAAGCAGCCTTGAAGTCGTACTAAATTTGCCAAATATGACGTTAAATCGTTTTTGAAGGTTGAGAAATTAATTACGCCAAACCCCACCCCCACCCCCAAACTAAAGCAATTAAGTTTTTTTTGTAAACATCGATCTTTTGACGTCGCCCCTATAGGGTATTGAAATGAGCCTTTACGGCACCTCTCGCTGTAAGGAACTACCCGAATTAGTACGAATTCATTTTAGCAGTTTGTCACATTCACATTTCTATATACATACCATTTCTTACCTTTAGTTCGACTAGCCATGACAAACACAAGTTTTGCTGGACAAAGTAACCTGACGAAAGAAAAATGTTTTATTACTAACAGCGCCATTAACCTACTGTGACAGTGACTGTTTGTGATGGCCCTTGGTCATTGCTAAAGTAATACAAGTCACGGTCGTTTGTTTTATATGTACTGGCCAGTGTATGGAATTCACCAAATTGTAGCACGGTAGCGATTTCAGAAAAAGTGACAAGTCGTGCGCCAAGCTTCATAAAAGTGGGAGGGGTAATATTTTGATTAGAAGCATTAGTTTACGCAAGTTTCCTACAGGTTCTTACATACAGCTACTCAGTATTCATTAACATCTGTTGACACTACAAACATTTACAAGATCTTACTTTAAAGGCGAAACGTCACTCCAAGAAATGAAGGCACTTTCAAATTGGTAAACTTTGGGTTCGGGAGAGACAATTCATTATTTCACATCACATTGTACCAAGTGAAATATACACATACAAAAGTACGTTGCTGCCAGTAAAATGTACACATATATTGTTACCAGTAAAGTATACCTGTACATTGTACCTGGACACTTACTTGATACGGTCACGCTGGAGTTGTAATTAATGTAATAAACGTACGACTAACCATACAAATGGTCTAACAGATGACGTCATCAGCACAGATGGCCTACTTTTGTATTGACTTTGTACGAGAAAAAGGCTACTCCTGCCAAAAATATTTTCCACTTACAATTTGGATTTTTCAAACTACCATTTACGTGGTCTAAGATTGACACCGTGTGCGTATTCCATATGCAATTTTAATAGTACAATTGTGTATACTGCTGTGGTAGAATAATGTCGGACACCCCCGGGCATCAGGGGTTCTGCTCTCACGTTAGCTAACTGTTTAATAGCTGGTTGGCTGTATGAAAAGTAATCTACATATGGCCTTCACCGATAATAGATTATTTATGTCTAGCGTCTGATTGAAAGACTCCGCAAACTTTGTCCTGTGACCAAGAGTCAGAAATCAGAAAATGAGATACCCTGGGCATCTAGCGATAACTCTATTCAGTTGAAGAGGTCATTTTGACCCCATCCAATCAGTGTTTTGTGTTGGTCAGCGTTTGTTTGTGTAAACAACCTCACAATTGCAAGACATAATATAGTCGTGTTATATACAGTAATCATGTTCGAAGTAAGCTGTCAATTCAGATAGCATTTTTAGCAAAATGATCAATTGATTTTGTGTTTCGCTGAATAGTAGTTCGGTTTCCGACTGGCGCAGTGCCACATGCCCAGCGTATAGTGTTCATCGTGCAAATATTATGTGTTATCGCTGCGAAACTGTTTTGCATATGGCCTTGTGAAAATGATTGACAACATGTTTGATGTATGTATGTATGTATGTATGTATGTGTGTATGTATGTATATATGTATGCATGCATGCATGTATGTATGTATGTATGTATGTATGTATGTATGTATGTATGTATGTATGTATGTATGTATGTATGTATGTATGTATGTATGTATGTAGTACGCACGCACTCACGCACGTACACACACATACATACATACATACATACATACATACATACATACATACATACATACATACATACATACATACACACATACATACATACCTACATACACACACATACATACATACATACATACATACATACACACACATACATACATACATACATACATACATACACACATACATACATACATACATACACACACACATACATGCATGCATGCATGCATAAATGCATACATACATACATACATACATACATACATACATACATACATACATACATACATACATACATACATACATACATACATACATACATACATACATACATACATACATACATACATACACACACACGCACACACTCACGCATGTATGTATGCCAATTTGTTCTAGATCATTTGTTGTGTTCTCTAGAAGTTCCTAGTCCGTGTTTTTGGGTACTTTTTGTCGTTATCAATTTTCTATTATAGGCAGGTAATGTTTCAAATCTATCATTTAAGCATTGCAGAAAAAGTGAAACAATAATAGCTTTCCTCTAAAGGTGCAGTTCATTTAGTCCCTTTAATTAGTTACATTATTCCACAGTGACTGCAATATTTCATGTAATTTGCTTTTTCGTGCAACGGTAACACCTGTTCAGTGTCACCTGTTCAGTGTCACATGATGTGGTGGCTGGACAAATATATGGTAGAGAGTTCATCTGTGGTATTTCATTAAGATGAGCCACTCTTCATTTTGTCAATGATGCCTCGTACGTGTTCTTTATTCTGTTTGTCGACAGCATCATCAGTACCAAAGACGCAGTGCTTCGACATCTCTGGACTAAAACGGCTGGCAGGAGTTACACGACCAAGCTGCTCTGCTAGTGTACGTGTCAGACAAGCCTCGTTACCGCAGCACAAGCCGATAAACTGGACATTTAGCTTTTTACACTTCTCGGCGAAATTCTCTATGTCTGTTCTTGAGCACGAGACGACTTCAAGATTGGTTGGAAATAACGCCTCACCTAAAAGTAAAACATATATATATACAATAAAATGAAGTAGAACAGCACATTTAGAAAATCCCTTTCAATGAATTAGTGGTGTGCTTGACGACATAAGCTGTTGATATTTTGTAAAGATTTTCATTCGATCGAAATAGTTAATATCACAATACGTATTGGTATCAATTGTTACTTTAGATTACACATAAGAAATGCGTAGTAAGGTTTTTGGTGAAATTTCCATCCAATTTTGAACGATCGACGTTTTATTTTTATTTTTTTCTTTATGAAAACCCTAAAGATACTGAGGGGAGGATGCTCGTTTATGCAGCATAGCCGATCTGATTGGTTGCAATAGATATACATATATATAGGTTTATTGCATCAGGTCAACTGACCCATGAGCTAACAAGTCAAGAATAAATAGACAATAACTATACATTGGTTACATAACTTAGTGGAGAAGATACAAATTTGTGATTACATGTTAACATGTTAACACGCCACCAGTGGCAATTATTGGCCATTGTGCCTAATCATGAGTGCCTTGTAAATATAAAGGCTTAGTCGTCGTATAATGGAAGTCTTGTCAGAGGACATCAGATCGATAAATTTGAACATATTTGCGTGAGTCCAGTAATATCGTGGTATGTACGTATCCCTGAGCAGACCAAATTTTATACACACTAAAACGAAATGAAACTCATCTTCAATAACCCCAAAGTTGCTGTACACCCTATCAGCAGGTGACGTTCTCGGCCTGGTCCAACGGCCAACCTCGATTTCAGAGGATGTGACGAAACTCTTAATCTAGTGAGAGCATGTCTAAATTTTGTAATAGACGCAAATGTCTCAATACGGTTTGAAATTAAAAGTATCAAATGTCTATATAGTCTTGCTCTGGATGAATCGTTCAATCTACTGTTCCAATTTTGCATATAGTTGTCAGATAGTCACTGCTTAATTAAAGCCAATAATTTAAACTCATCCCCCCACCCCCAATCTGATTAAATTCCGATGTAGATGTTCATTGCTATTTTACCTTCGTTATTTTGCCTGAATTGACCTTCTTGGTACATGTTTACATTTTTTAGCCTGATCGCCTCCTCTACTCAATTATGCATACGTCACTCCCAACTCAGCTAAAAGATTTTTTACTGATGACACCAAACTGTTACATCTGGGATGTTGTTTCAGATCAGTCAATAAAACATCATAAATTCTCCTTATATATTTGCTTGGCTTATTAGACAAACCATTGCCCAATAACGTAGTTCGTTACTGGGTTTCCATATAAAGATGGCGGCAAATATGTTTATCATGCATGAAAAGTTCTTGCTACGCGTCCTGATGGTAATTAAAGATACCCATGCTTATATATCTACAATTCTCATCATTCATAATCATGCAACAATGTCTGTAAAACTGTAACATTTTATCGAAATATTTACCGTTTATAGGGTCGGTTAATGTTGAGAACGAAGGTTCCTTGTCTGTTGTTCTGAAAGGTACTGGCACGGCAGCCAGAGGTCCCTAGAATAGATAAAACTGGCTTTTAAAAAATATTGCTCATTGTAAACTACCTTTTCAGTACTTAACAGTGCGCGCCCACTTTTGCTTTCTCTCTCAACAACAACTTGGTGTATAGCAAGTTACTTTCACTTGTGCTGGACTGTGAGGGTAGTAGAACATGACAAAGTGGAGGGTGTTCATTACAGGACAAAACTCCACAAACGCTGAATATTTACAGGCATCATATTCTAGCTACAATGGTAACCTTATAAGACATTTCTAAAGATTCTTCATTCACAAAAAAATCGTTATTCACGATAATCCACGGCAACCTGCAATCTATATGCCTATTTGATTCATTTTTTGACAAAAAGGGTTTTACATTGTACATTTCAATTTTACTTGGTTTTGGTCGCCATGATAACCACTACAGCCAATTTGTGTGATATGATACCATTGGATCATGGAACTTTGGGAAAGCCCTTAAGCCAGGCCTACATGAAAGGTATGGGTATGTGTCACTTTTACACAGTTTGGCAAATGTCAGATTTAAATTTTTTTCCAAAACCATGTTATAATTACCATAGCAAAAATGGTGAGAGTTTTTTCATTAAACTTCAAAACTTACATTATATGTCTGCCTAATCTGTTGCAAAGCCACAACCATTGTTTCTGGCCCAAAAGCACAATTAAGACCAACCACAGTTGCACCTGCATCATACAGCTTCTGACAAGCTTCACCAAAAGGAACCTTGTCACTTGTACAATATTGGCCATCTATTATTTCCGTTGCGAATGCTGACATGGTCACGACAACGGGCAAATCTTGAGATGTAAAAATACAAGATATCACGTATGAATGATTACAGCATATCGAAAATGGAAATAGAAAGGACAGTTACTCTTCTTGATTAACTTAGACATGCAAGATATGCAAGAAATTGTATAAAGTACTCTCTCTCCCTCTCTCTATCTCTCTCTCTCTCACTCACTCACTCACTCACTCACTCACTCTCTCTCTCTCACTCACTCACTCACTCTCTCTCTCTCTCTCTCTCTCTCTCTCTCTCTCTCTCTCTCTCTCTCTCTCTCTCTCTCTCTCTCTCTCTCTCTCTCTCTCTCTCTCTCTCTCTCTCTCTCTCTCTCTCTCTCTCTCTCTCTCTCTCTCTCTGATTACATCAAATGCACAACATTAATATTGCCATGAAAGCAAAAAATTGATGCACACCTTTTCCAAATTTCTGTGCGACTTTCAACGCCATTTCAGCCTCGCCAAGATGCATGAACGTCTCTGCTAAGATGAAGTCTGATCCGGCGTCAACAGCCCATTCGATTTGTTCCTTGGAAAGGGAATACGTTCTCAATTACAGCACGTACAAACCAAACATTCGCAGAACGTGTAGCTAAAGAATTTTAGATATTTGCAACGTCTTCAATTCACCATTTTAATTCTAAAATATCACCAAACATCTGCAGTATCATTAAAAATAATTTGTATTTTCCAATTATTTAGATATTATTGACCAACATGTTTCGTTTAGTCAAATTTGAACGAATAGGTGACTGTGAAAATGTTGTCTCGTATTTCGTTCGAGTACAACTCAACCGTAAGACTTGTGAGAGAGTACTAACTGAGTTTCTCTCTAAAAGGGAAACCCTGTTTTCGTTTGTCACCAATTTTATAATTATACCCTTAAAATCAATAAATACAACAATATTTCCTTAAGTCCACCTTTTGGTTAATTATTTTCATGACATTTTAAAGTCAACTTACTTTAAACATGTCTCTTATCGTATCATTCTTCTCTGCACTGTTGGTCGGTGTGTAGATATTTGAATTAGAGATGTTTCCCGCCATTAGGGTACCAGTTTCGTCGGCAACTTCGCGTGCCATGCGCAGTGCATCGTTGTTCATTTTCTGGATGTCGTTCTCTCGTCCAATCAATCGCATCTTCGCACGATTAGCATAAAACTAGATACAACAGTTAAGAAATACAGACAGAAAGAGAGTGGGTATTTTAACAATGTAAACGAGTGTATTTAACGCGTTTATGTAGCTGTCACTTTATATTTTTGTACGACTTAGAATAAAAATATATGAAGCTGCTGATCTAACTTATGACCATTTGTTTTTTCAGAAAACGCGAACCCATTCTCAGCTCAAATAAAATAAAATGAAACAATGAGGAAATTTTGTTAATTTTAATAAAGATTATCCCATTACAATTACGATTCTAAATGTCCATCAGAGACTTTGATAATTAATAATCCCTTGAAGGATCAATATCTAAATTCTTTTTACTTAGGCTTCAGACCAACCACCCCCTTCTATCTGAATTGGCCAAAAATTGATTTTTTTTTCAGACAGCACAATCAATTTGAAAATCAGTATGTAGTAGTATGTAGTAGTATGTAGTACTATGAATATAAAGCCAGTATGTTGTGAGGACAAAAGACACTTGACACTTCAATTCATTTAGTGTCATACATTGACTATACGTTTTGCGAAAATTCTTCCATTCCACGATATGACGACCTTTTTAAAAATAAATATTTGTATTTAGGGGTACAAAACAGATTCCATCAAAAGAAATATTTTTTGTAGTATAGGAACTAGTTTTTCTGTCCTACATTGAACTACTGGTCTCGCCCCTAACTCAATGGGAAAATAGACTTCCTTGAAAACGTGAGCGTAAACAACCAATTATTTTAGTTAAAGTTAAAGATACTTTCAAACTGACCATCAATAACACTTTTATATCAAGGCAAATATTTGTGTGATTTGAGCTCCTTTAAAATTTTTCAAACCGATTAGTCTACGAGATGCATTCTTCCTCAAGGAAATATATGTTTGGTTACTCACAGTGAAGGCTAACACCACGTCACTTCCGGCATGAGCAAACTCGCGGTAAGCATTTTTCACAAGATCTGGGTGTTCTAGCACGACTTCCGGCACAAAAGGACCAGCTTTAAGGTATCCCCTTCGCTCAAAGAGAAATATATATCCCTCGGCCACTATGATCTTTTCTCCATTTGAAACCCGCTCTACCAATCCTTAGACGAATAATAGACAAAATGAATTACAAAAGAATTAAAATTGGGATTTCTTATTGAGTTTATGACATGTAACAAAGCGATTAGTTATAAGGTAGGAATATCAAAGAATTACACATGCGATATCAGAAGACAACACTCGACAAATATGATTGCGTTGAATCATCATACATGAAGTTTATTACAGCTTATTTCTGTATATTCTTTACAAATCACTCCTGGGTTGTGGCGAAAGTGCACTAACATCGTAGTTCTGTATGAAAAATACATTAATTGAAACGGCGTTCTGAAATTTATCTTTCTAATATATTTATACAATACATTATCCATCTGTCCACCCGCTCATCCGTCCGTCCGTCGGTCTAGTCTAGTCTATGTGTCTAGCTATCTACCCAAGAGAAATGTGTAAAAAAAAATATGGCGAATTGATACACATGTACATATTTGTCAGCAGTGGTGTATAACTTAAGCATCACTGCAGTAGATGGTCAGTCGCGCGCATTATTCCAGCTTGCCTTCTGTAGTCTGCACAGCTTTCAAAACATCTCAATCAACCTGCACAGCAGGTCATGGGAACTCACGTACCTTTGACTTTAGTTGACATTTCGAGGACAGCGTTATCGTTGTGTTTACCTGGAAAGAGACGTACAGAACTTGAATCTCGCCAAATAAGGCCACTAAACGTCATATGTTGCACTCAAAACAGAGTAACCTCATATAATAGGCACAAGAACGGAACACAACATAACTCAATTTGTTAAGAGATAATTTAAGAATAGCTTTCAAAACATTTATGCCATAACACAACATATACATGTACTAATATGGTGGAGAATTTTGATTATGGACTACGAAATCGACACTAATGACTTGAAATACCTACCTGGACTCGATGGTATGCGTACTATGTAGTAAAAGACGTCACATGTGTCATGCTTTCTCAATAAAATAAATTTGTCAGGTCAGGGTTCGATCTTTTCAGTAGTCGGGGCATGTACGTACAGTCACGCGATGTCTTACCGTTCAATTCAATTGAAGAATGGCCCTACGGTCTGCCAGTACAGAAGTAAACATTGTCATGATGGCGATAATATACATTATCAAAATTTGTCAGGGTCAGACTCTCGGAGGTCGTGGGACAGTTCAACACATAAGTATGTATGATCTTGAAAACCGACACAGTGGTGATATGTGTTTGGCCACGGTGTATGACCTTTGACGTCAATGTACCGAACTACGAGTTCACATGAATTAGACTATGCGATACGCCATGTTGTTCCGCCCTCATTATCGCCCTTCCCCAGGCTAATCTGACCAGGGATCCCTGGAACCGTTTTACAAACAAACAAACAAACAAACAAACAAACAAATAAGCATATCTGTCTATTCTTATGCCTTACCCTTTTTTCAGAAGTGCAAAAGGAAAATGTGCCATGTTGAAATAAATGAAACATATGAGTATTATGTACAAGTGGAATTTATTTTTGATTTCTTTTTACAAATATACTACACCAAACACCAGAGTATTGTGTTAAAAACCCCTGTGTTCTCATTTTAAGGTGGAACAAAATATAGAATGTAGTAGTGGGTTTATCTTAGCCGCATTTCGAAATGTTTGGGTCACCCAGAAAAGTCATATTTATAAGCAATCCTGTATTTGTCACGTGACCTTTATGTATTTATAATAGAGATATGAACATTATGAATGAGACGTGGAAGGGGAATTCTGACGATTCTGGGGCAATGCCTTTATTATAAGCAATGTTTTGCAGATTGGCTTTGTTCTCACACCCTGCCTCAGCAATATACGAGTTTTGTTTCAGAAGGTGCATTAAGTGTGACACTTCTAACTTTGTTTATTTAACATAATGTGTCGCTCCTGTTAGCAATAAAGAGATTTCTCAATAAAGAAAACTATTCGTCATATTAGAATTCTAAATTCTGCAATGTAGTTAACTATCACTGGTGTAATACATAAATGATTCGATGACTTCTTTTATTGCGCATTCCTAAAACTTCGCCGTTTTGTTATTTTATGTAAATATGCCAACAGAACCAGAATACGATTTCCATGCCTTCAAAGACATGTATTTTCAATAAGCTTTATAAGGTATATTCAGAATTGCTTTATATAAGAATGTTCACTCTAGTCAAATAGCTTCAGAATTCAGCTTGTGCCAGTTTGTTGTTAAGCTTATACAACATGCAAAAAAAAGTGAAACCGCAATAGCTTTCCTTTCAAGGTGCACAGTTTATTTAGTCCCTTAAATACATTATTCCACAGTGACTGCAATATTTCATTCATGTAATTTGCTTTTTCGTGCAACGGTAACACATGTTCAGTGTCACATGATGTGGTGGCTGGACAAATATATTGTAGAGAGTTCATCTGTGGTATTTCATTAAGATGAGCCACTCTTCATTTTGTCAATGATGCCTCGTACGTGTTCTTTATTCTGTTTGTCGACAGCATCATCAGTACCAAAGACGCAGTGCTTCGACATCTCTGGACTAAAACGGCTGGCAGGAGTTACACGACCAAGCTGCTCTGCTAGTGTACGTGTCAGACAAGCCTCGTTACCACAACATATACCAATGTACTGAATATCTAATTCTTTACATTTATCTCCAAACTCTGCTATGTCAGTTCTTGAGCAGGAAGCAACTTCTAGGTTGGTTGGGAATAACCTTTCACCTGAAAATTGAATTCGTTGGAGAAATCAAGTTTGGTTGAGAATATGTTAGACGTCGCGAAAATTGTGAAGTCTCGCAAGAGATAGTGGATGCGGAAACTGACACCAACTTTAAAAATGTATATGTATATATTAAAAAGAAGTCAGCAAGGAGTGCAGTAATACGTACCATTCTTTGGATCAGTCAAATGCATAAAGGAAGGTTGTTGTTCAGTTGTTCTGAATGGCAGTGGTACTGCAGCAAGGGGTCCCTGTAAAGGAAAACAATGAAAACATTCCATCACATCAATATACACAGTTGAAACATCTGATGAGTTTCAATATGTAAGTTATCAACTGAAGACCACGTATGTGTATAAATGAGTCGAAGTTGCCGATGAGAAGAATAAACTATAATATATGGTTGCCATATAGAAACTTATACTATGCGAAACACCTTTATTCTGGTAATTACGTTATGCCCCGGAATCATGTTGTTTCTCTTCGACTTATACACAACATATTCGTATATCTAACACGATCACGTTTGTTTATGCAAACAACAAGTAATACCACGCTAGGTACTTTCTATTGTATTATGGGTAATCTTAGACTTATGATATTCAGACAGACATGATGAAATTTAGAAATCTAAAATATTAAACGATAGGGTAAGTAGCATACTCTTCTATGATATGAAACAAGTTTGATTTAAACTGTCAGATATAGCATTTGATGTTAAGGGTATGACGAGAATACCTTATATGTGGCTCGGATTTCTTCCAAGATAGGAATCGTCGTAGCTGGTCCACGACCACAGTTCAACCCAACCACAGCAGCGCCCTCATTGTGTAGCTTTTCGAGAGCTTCGCCAAACGGTACACGATCCGACGTGCAGTATTTTCCATCTATATTCTCAATCGCTACAGGTGACAGAGTAATGACGGCCGGTTTGCCTGAAAAATGAAATTATAATGAATCGAAAGATTTGTTGTAATCATATCATATCCTGCTGATTTTCATGATAATTCGAAAGTGATTTCTCGGTCTCTGCGTATGTCACTGTCTGTCTGTCTGTCTGTCTGTCTGTCTGTCTGTCTGTCTGTCTGTCTGTCTGTCTGTGTGTCTGTCTGTCTTCATACCCCCCCTCTCTCTCTCTCGGAGCTCTCTCTCTCTCTCTCTCTCTCTCTCTCTCTCTCTCTCTCTCTCTCTCTCTCTCTCTCTCTCTCTCTCTCTCTCTCTCTCTCTCTCTCTCTCTCTCTCTCTCTCTCTCTCTCTCTCTCTCTCTCTCTCCCCCGCTCTCCCTCCCTCCCTCTCTCTAAATCAAATTCATTCAAACTTCCAGACTTACCTACCATACAATTTCGTGCCTTGTATTATCTGTTATAATAAACTAATAATATATTCCGAGTCCTAACATGTACTCTGTACACACCTTTTCCAGCCTCTTTGATGGCTTCTAACGCAATCATTGCCTCGCCAAAATGTAAAAATGTTTCCCCCAAGATGTAGTCTGCTCCAGCATCAACTGCCCATTCAATTTGTTCCTACAGCAGAAGAAATGTTATTGCATTTTTGATAACGCGTAAACTGGCAAAAGTTACATTCACAATCCGAATGTGTAAAATTATGTGGGCGCCTTCCAATCTAAAACTGTGATACTATCACACATGTATAAGTTCAAGGAAAAGTTTAGGGATGAATATGCCACCGTGGTTTACCTTAAACATATCCTTGATCATTTGGTTCTTCTCAGCACTGTTAGTTGGAGCGTAGATATTGGTGTTGCAGATGTTTCCCGCCATGAGAGTTCCAGTTTCGTCAGCAACATCACGTGCCATGCGCAGTGCATCTTTGTTCATTTTAAGGATTTCACTCTCCCTGCCAATCAATCGCATCTTCTCACGATGGGCGTAGTACTGAGTAAAAATTACACGACAATATTCTTTTTTATATGGTGAGATGATGTAATGATTTTACTGTACTATTTCAATATTTTATTGGGCAATGGATGATATTAAAGCTATAGATGAACTTGGGCATGACTAAACGGCTACCTCTATAAATTACACATATTCGGTGATGTTTTCTTGTGAAAGAAACAACAACATACTGATTACTAAAGTACCATATAAACATAAACTCACCGTAAATGCCAACACAACGTCACTTCCGGCATGTACAAACTCCTGATATGCAATCCTAACTAGTTCGGGATGGTCCAGTATGACTTCAGGTACAAAGGGACCAGCTTTCAGATAACCTCTTCGCTCAAATAGAAAGATATATCCTTCGGCGACGACGATTTTATCCCCATCTTTGATGCGTTCAAGTAATCCTGAGAGAATTTATGAAAAATGCATATGAAAGTATTCCCACTTTTCATCCACAATAGAGTGTTTGGGAGCTGACAGTGTGGTACGAATGTCGTTACAGATTAATTTTGATGCTCACAACTTCAAGCAAATACAACAACATAAATTGCTGTTACAGCCTACCGATCTGACACTTATTATTACCCAAAGAGTACGCTCTTTTGTGATGTACCGAATGTATGGTTGTGTGGTGGTGGTGGTGGTGGTGGTGGTGGTGGTGGTGATGGTGGTGGTGGTGGTGGTGGTGGTGGTGGTGGTGGCGGCGGCGGCGGTGGTGGTGGTGGTGGTGGTGGTGGTGGTGGTGGTGGTGGTGGTGTGTGTGTGTGTGTGTGTGTGTGTGTGTGGTGAGGAGATAATGAAAGAGTATATGGTTTATTAAAACAGTGTTTTGACAACGAATTGAAGTAATTAATTAGCACTGATACTGACCCTTGACCTTTGACCTTGACATATTGAGTTGTACAAGTAGATCTTCCTTAGAGTTGAATGTACCCTGTAATAAAATCACAACAAATATATTATAGCTTAAGCTTATAAAAATAATGTTTTTGTTTGTTTGTTTGTTTGTTTGCTTGTTTGTAATATATATACTCTTTGACCCATAAATTATTGTCTCCTTCAAGTTTTGCAAAAATCGGTTGATACTGTAACAACTTCAGTAGACTTATAATTACATGCCACCATGGGATGCAGCAAGTATAATTGATACTTTGTGTTATATCCCAGCGATAGCTAGCTCATCAGTTAATTAATGTTCATATTCAGTGTCAAATTCAACCTAAACTTTTGATTTCCCGGGGAGAGATCTAAATCCACCATTCACTTTGATATGTCTGAGACTAGAGAGATTTATAAAGTGCATGTCATTAACAACTCGACGATATACATCTACGCGTTTAACTTACTACAACAGAGCTATCGCCGCAGAGAATAGAAATAAAAATGTATTGTAACTGAGAAAAATACAGCCATAGAATGGAGTGAATTTATACACTTTTCTGAAAGGGTAGTATCCGACCCCTGTGCATTGGGTACGCAATACAATTACTTTTTAAAACAAGGAGTTCTTAAGGTCAACTTAAGGAAAGATGTGACGAAAGAAGTTTCCTACCTAGAAGCCTGTAGATTCTTATAACACTAATGTCTGGAATAATAGGATTTGTATGAAGTATATGTCATATAAGTTATAACTACTATAAGAGTTGACTGGTTTTCGTATAACCTTGAGTGGGAAGTGATTGGCATACATGTACAATACTCAGGTGACTATGTTATTTATAGATGTGTGATGGGAATGAATAACTACTTTACTTTGTGTGGTGTTTTATAGCAAACCGCGACCCCATTTTAAAGAGAAATGGCATATCGCTGACATCGCAAAGTGGCGTCTAGATTTGAGTGACAGGCATTATCACATTTCTATCATCGACTCATGCACTAGCAGTGATTGATTCGTTGATATACAGACAATGTAGTAGGGCGATTTGCGTATTAGCTGAAAGAAATAATAGCCTGATTTCATCACTTTTTGACCAAAATTAAAATCACATATTCAGAAATATAAAGAAGAAAGAAACTTAAAATGTCCACCGGAAGCATACACCGTGTTTATATATCGGGGGATGTCCTTGACCTCATGAAATACATATCAATTGATGAAGTTATAATATTCAGTATTGACATTATTTTGTAAATACTGCAAATATTGTTTGAACACGAATTCTTATAATACAAACACACTTCATATTTATAGGGGACACTTGGATTTCATCTGAAACAGGTGAAAATTTTATCTTTTTTATCTGTTGAACGTTGATTGGTAGATATCAAACTGTTGTACTGCTATCTAGACTAAACTATATTTATGAATTCCCTGTATCTAACGCACGCTGTCAGAACATTCAATTTACTAACTCGCAATGTGACCTTCGGTATAGGAGGACAACACCAAGAGTTGATACTGGATGGGGTCATGTCATTGAACTTACTACAATGCATGAACTGGCGTAAATGTGTCATTACATACAGTAGTTAGAATTGAATGAAAATAACATTAAGCGAAATGACTTTGACGAAATCCTTTCCCACAGATGCCCACACAGTTTTGAGTTAAATTAGAAGTCAGTAGATATTCACAATAGGTTGATGTAATCAATATCAAACAATCCCGTTTTCCCTTAGTGTAGAAACCTAGGGTCCATACCTATAATACGAGTTATTTGATTTCATTGGTTGTCAAGGATTGAATAATAGATTAACTGTACCTATTAAACATAGTTTGCACATTGAACTTTATATGACGTTAGATCTCGAAAAGTTCTTTGCAATATTTCAATACTTTTTTTCACTTACATGTATGCTATATTGAACAACTCACCTTGAGTCCGCACGAGTTGCTTACACGGCTTTACAAATATTTGTCCCACGCAGTGTATGCATGTGTGACCTTTCAAACTGAGTCATGTGTTTTATTTACTATAAACTGTCGCAAGGTAAATGTACTACCGCACATTGGGTGGGGGGGGGGGGGGGGGGTCCGGGAATAGTGACGTAGGTCTTTAGTTTGAATAGTATGCTGTAAGAAGAGAATATATTTTCCTATTTTTATCTGGCGTTAAACTATCACATTACATTGTAACATGAAATTAAGTCTTGTGATTCTGAGTGCATAAGTTTTACAACCTAACAAACTTCGGGCATTGCTCCGAGTCAATGCGCATGCGTTGAGCGTAAATAGGCAACAGTTGAATAATGCATAGTATTATGCTAGAGAAGAACTGAGACCCAGTTTTCGACTAACATGAATATGCAAAATACACATACACAATTAACGGTCTTTTAGATGAAAATTAGAGTAGATGTAGTGTGATACAAATAAACTGGTCGAGTACACAGAAAGAAGCTTGCAATCCGAAGCGTTTTCCTTATTGGTACCAAAAAAATCAAGTTTTGTTATTATACTAGTCGCACTTTTATATCACATACTGTAACTCTAGGAAAGCTGTAACTATTGGTTACAGCTCTGACCAATTGCTAGGTACGTTTGAACGCGTTTTGGTATCTTAGGAGGTGCATAAAGTGTGAAGCTGCAAATGTTATTAATTTCTCTTGTAATTTGATAAAGCTATAAAGAAAAATATACGTTTTACTTCTATTTCATAGATTACTTAGTTACAATGATCACTTCAATTCATAAGTTATTTGTATCATTATCTCAGCTTGGTGTTTTACAAAGTGTGCATTTGACGGTCAAGAAATATTCACATTCCAAAAAGTGAAACCACGACTGACAGCATTCTTCAATATAGTACCTCTGCATGGTTTATTTACAGAATTTTAAAATGACAAATCGCTTTCATACAGCCCTCAATGAATGGGTTAGATCGTATCACGTGGTGTGGACTTGTTACTCATAACTGACCTTAATTTGCATAGAGTGGGTGCTATTATTAATCTATTTTCCATAGGGCACTTTTTATGTAGCACGGGATTTCTACCGATGATTTGTTTTCATTATGGAATATGTGCCTGAGAATATGATGTGCACTGATTGCCTGTTATTCGGGCATTAGTTGATAATATAACCCCTCGTTCTGTGTATGCGGCGACTATTTCTGCCCGCTTTGAAATATTAGTAGTTGCGGCTGTATAAAAACCCTCGGAGTAATAGACGTCTACTAGTGCCCTCATATCCAGGCAATACGTATATATTATTCCACTGCATTGTATACAGTTTACCAATAATACTTATTCCGTGCCACATCATGTATTAGACTCACGTACACGTACATAATATAGGTTACGCAACCTCAGACATTTCTAGACTTCGTAGCCAATCATATTTTTTATCCAATCAGATGAATGTAATTGAAACTTTCCTTGCCAAAACTGTAACCTATACAAGTGTTTTAAGCAGAAAAACTTGGTGTAACTTTAGAGTTTTTAGTAGACCGTCGTATGGTTTTCCTAATTGGTAATCTCAACTTTAGACCTGTGTTGCCATTCTGTCAAGAACCCATATCCTACGTATACTTTTATCAAGATGAGCCACTCTTCATTTTGTCAATGATGTCTCGTACGTGTTCTTTATTCTGTTTGTCGACAGCATCATCAGTACCAAAGACGCAGTGCTTCGACATCTCTGGACTAAAACGGCTGGCAGGAGTTACACGACCAAGCTGCTCTGCTAGTGTACGTGTCAGACAAGCCTCGTTACCACAACATATACCAACGTACTGAATATCTAACTCTTTACATTTATCTCCAAACTCTGCTATGTCAGTTCTTGAGCAGGAAGCAACTTCTAGGTTGGTTGGGAATAACATTTCACCTGTAAAACATCAGTGTGGTATAACTATTACATTAGATAAACAATAACAACCTGTCACTGAAACAAAATATCGTCTTACTCGTCAACAATCTTAACGTTGCTACATTTCATCATTGTCTAGTGCGACAAAAGTATAATTGCTACATTATTATATTTTGGCGTAAAATAAAGCTTGCCATCATTGCTACATTTTCGTGGCGTAAACTACCTTTAGGTGAATCTGTACCAGTGAGAAAATACAAAGATGAAAACATAAACTGTTTCCAACTATAGGAGAAAATGTAACAAGATTACTAAGAAGGTTACATTTCGGCGCGTCCGAGTTATATTTCTGTTTCAGACAAGGTTTTCACTACTTTCAAGAATTGACGACATCTATATGTATAGTGCAATACAGTACAGTACAGTACAGTACAGTACAGTACAGTACAGTACAATATATTACAATACAGTACAATATATATGTACAGTACAGTACAGTACAGTACAGTACAGTACAGTACAGTACAATATATTACAATACAGTACAATATATATCAGTACAGTACAGTACAGTACAGTACAGTACAGTACAGTACAGTACAGTACAGTACAGTACAGTACAATACAATACAGTGCAGTACAGTACAGTACAGTACAATACAGTACAGTACAGTACAATATATTACAATACAGTACAATATATATCAGTACAGTACAGTACAGTACAGTACAGTACAATACAATACAGTACAGTACAATACAATACAGTGCAGTACAGTACAGTACAGTACAATACAGTACAGTACAGTACAATATATTACAATACAGTACAATATATATCAGTACAGTACAGTACAGTACAGTACAGTACAATACAATACAGTACAGTACAGTACAGTACAGTACAGTACAATGCAGTACAGTACAATATATTACAATACAGTACAATATATATCAGTACAGTACATTACAGTTCAGTACAGTACAGTACAGTACAATACAGTGCAGTACAGTACAGTACAGTACAATACAGTGCAGTACAGTACAGTACAATATATTACAATACAGTACAATATATATCAGTACAGTACATTACAGTACAGTACAGTACAATACAATATATTACAGTACAGTACAGTACAGTACAATGCAGTGCAACACAGTACAATACAATACAATACAATACAGTACAGTACAGTACAATACAGTACATTACAGTACAGTACAGTACAGTACAGTACAATATATTACAGTGCAGTACAGTACAATACAGCACAGTGCAGTACAGTACAGTACAGTGCAGTGCAACACAGTACAATACAATACTCTAATATTTACCATTCTTTGGATCAGTCAAATGCAAAAAGGAAGGTTGTTGTTCAGTTGTTCTGAATGGTAGAGGTACTGCAGCAAGGGGTCCCTGTAAAGGAAAATAATGATATCATACAACCATATAGACTAATAGTAATATCTTATATACAGTCTATACATTATGATGCCCTCCACGTGTAACTAAAAACTATGTAGCCATGTAAATACGTCGCTGTCGCCTATAAGAAAGAATAACATAAACATTTTATGAATGCTGTATTATTCATCTTCTATGATGTAAAATGAAACTTTGTTGAAATTTCAATCGGAAGTGGCAAAAGATATGTCAAGAATACCTTATATGTGGCTCGGATTTCTTCCAAGATAGGAATCGTTGTAGCTGGTCCACGACCACAGTTCAACCCAACCACAACAGCGCCCTCATTGTGCAGCTTTTCGAGAGCTTCGCCATATGGTACGCGATCTGACGTGCAGTATTTATCATCTATAATCTCAACAGCAATAGGTGCCAGAGTAATGACTGCAGGTATGCCTAGAAATAAAAATATATATAGAATCGAAAGATGTTTGAAATGACAACAAATCAAAACTGTTAACATAGTACGGAAATTTTCTCCCTCCCTTCCCTCTCTCTCCCTCCCCTCTCTCTCTCTCTCTCTCTCTCCCTCCCCTCTCTCTCTCTCTCTCTCCCTCTCTCCCTCCCCTCTCTCTCTCTCTCTCTCTCCCTCTCTCTCTCTCTCTCTCTCTCTCTCTCCCTCCCTCCCTCCCTCCCTCCCTCCCTCCCTCCCAAATTTGTCTACATCTACGATATGTTTACATGTGAGATACGTGTATATCTACCATCTGCACATACCATTTCCTGCCTCCTTGATGGCTTCTAATGCAATCATTGCCTCTCCGAAATACAGAAACGTTTCTCCCAAGATGTAGTCTACTCCGGCATCAACTGCCCATGTAATTTGTTCCTAGAAGTAGCAAACGATAAGTTCTTCAAGTCTGACTTACAGCTGCAGTAGCGGCAACTGGAATGTGTTTGTTTTCAAAAACTGTTTTGTTCAGTATAATGACTCGAAATATGGTACACCCTGCATATCATTGAATCACCTGTTGGTAAACGTATTGGGTAACTGATTTTGGGGTCCGTATCCAGCACCCCCATTAATAATGGTTTCAACCTATTACTATAATACTTGAAGACCTCTTTTATATTCAGTAATATTCAGTGAATACATTGTTAGTTGTCTGATAAAAAAAATAATACTCTAGCTAGTGCAATCTACTAATACAGAAGTTCAAAAAAAAACAATAAGAGAAGAAAATGATAAAATTAAATATATGCAGTCTACCTTAAACATATCCTTGATCCTTCGGTTCTTGTCAGCACTGTTAGTTGGACTGTAGATATTCGTGTTGCAGATGTTTCCCGCCATTAGAGTCCCAGTTTCGTCAGCAACCTCACGTGCCATGCGCAGTGCATCTTTGTTCATTTTAAGGATTTCACTCTCCCTGCCAATCAATCGCATCTTCTCACGATGGGCGTAGTACTAAGTGCAAATTACACGAAAGTATTCATTTCCACTTTATAAGGTAAGATGATATAATGGCTTACTTGTCATTTAGTTATAATAATAATCTTTATTGCAATACTGTAGGCCACCTGTCTTAAACTATTACATCATAACCGAGGGAAGAAATAGTTTGAGGGCTTAAATAAATTAAAGAAAATAAATTGATCACAGAAAACATACATATGTGCTTGTTATATGCACTTAGTCAGTTTTTGTTTGTTTTATGTTGGATTAACTTTGTTGTCCCTTTTTTGTAGCAAAAACATATATTTGGCTAAATTTCTAATTGAAATAATACTTTGAATTTGCAAAAGAGACAAAAAAAATTATCATAAGAAGGTATATTATAAAAGTAACGAGGTAAATATTTAATTCTGACGTCATGATAAAATGGACAAATTAAACAGAAATGATATCTTCTACGTTGCTATTATTGCAAGGCAAATTTAGTTATCATATTTGTTTATAATTCTTATTCGGTTTGATAACGGATGATAATTATGGTAGATGAACTTAGAGAAGACCAAGCAGTCTGTCTAACTTGTTGTATTCAGTCCCGGATGATATTTTGTCGTATTCCTTTAAAAAAACTCCCAGAACATTGTTTTATCTATTCTAATTCTGAGAACATATTTATCATCTAATAATCCATAAGCAATCTACACTACACAGCGCGTTCAGAGAATTGAATAGAACTCAGCGATATAATCTAATTGACTTCGTCCGGAATGTGTACATACATAATATGCATACAAATATTACAATACAGCTTCTTGTCATGTTTTAATTCTAATTCACCAACTAAAGAAGTCAGGACGACTGTCGAAAGTCTACGAACACCCCTATA